>NW_027279900.1:62500-65000 GCF_046629955.1 Centroberyx affinis
TCTGCCTCTCTCTCTATCTGTCTCTTTCTCTCTATCTGTCTCTCTCTCTCTGTATCTCTGTCTGTCTCTCTGCCTCTCTATCTGTCTCTCTCTCTGTATCTCTATCTGTCTCTCTGCCTCTCTCTATCTCTCTCTCTCTGCCTCTTTCTCTATCTGTCTCTCTCTCTCTGTATCTCTATCTGTCTCTCTCTCTGTATCTCTCTCTCTCTCTCTCTCTCTCTCTGTGTCTCTCTTCTTTTCCCTGTCTCTTTCCCTATCTGTCTGTCTCTCTATCTGTCTCTATCTCTATGTCTGTCTGTGTCTTTTTATTTATCTGTCTATGTCTCTCTATTGCCTTCACTCTCTTTCTCTCTCTAACTGTGTCTTTCTTTCTCTGTCGGTCTGCCATTACCTCAATCATCTATTTCTACCTGTCTTTCTCTCTCTCTCTCTCTCTCTCTCTCTCTCTCTCTCTCTCTCTCTCTCTCTCTCTCTCTAGCTGTTCTGCTGGTCCTGCTGGTTTTGGGATGTTCCCATTTGATAATAAATATTTTTGTGACACACTGCTGCTGTTGTCACCCTCACAGCCTGCAGGGAGCACACACACACACACACACACACACACACACACACACACACACACACACACACACACACAGAGTAAATCACTCAACCTGGTGTGTGTATGTGTGTGTGTGTTTTCAGTGATGCAAGTAGGTGAGAGAGACAAAACAGAGAAAGTGAAACAGGGACAAACAGGGACTGATATATAAAAACTATAAGTATTATATATAATATAACAATATATATAATAAACTATATAACAAATAAACACAACTATACATAACCACACCCCAATTTCTGAACTGTTTTATCATATTATGCATGTTTTCAAACCGAGTCCCCAATCATCTCTGTGGTTTGAATGTACAAACTGCTGTGTTTGTTTTTGAGAAATGACATTTTACACACTGCTTTGTATAAAAGCAATATTGTTTGCAATAAGCAGTCTGCCTGTAAAGTTACTGAAACTGAACTGAGAGACAGATGAGTTGCAATATTAGCTGCAGAATGTGTTGATTTACTTCACACATGAAGGAAATAAGCAGCTTTACTGACTAGATTCATAGTGTTGGTCTAATTTATTATGTTTTAATCATGACTGTGACTGCAGTTAATTTTATCACTGTGTGCTGTAGCAGTGCATGGAGTCTCATGACAATAAAGCAACCAGTGACTTGACTTTAAATGGAGAGAGAGGAAGAAGAGTATTAAGTTACTCAGCTGACTTCTTATCATAAAAGGAAATTTGGATATATTTTGTTTTCTTGTGACACAGAGAATGTGTTGTTCTGCAGTTCTGTTGTTCATATCAGAGAGAGACTGTCAGTGTTTGCCGTTCCCTTAACCCTCATCCTACCAACATATTTAACATACAAGGACCACCGACTGGGGCCCCTGGGACCCCAAGAATAAACTACTGTAAGAAACAACCATCAAAGCAAAATGTTAACTTATTTCTTCTCAAAACATTATTAGTTATGTAATTAATGTCATCGGGAAAAAAAGCAGATTATTATTATTTTAGGAAAGTTACAGTTAATTAAATGATGTATAGTATTTGTGACTTTGAACATCATCTTACCTTAGGAAGAGCAGTATTTAGGGTCACAGAGCACATGAGGAAATCTGTGTCTGCTGCATCTGTGTCTGTCTCCTTCAAAATGACTGACAGAGGGCCCCTACCCCCCCTGATAGTGTGTGATACTTTAAATTAGGACCCATGGCAAACATGAACTCAATAAATAGTTCCATCTATTAAAAATGCATAGGCGGAATTGGGTGCTTTTGATTGGGGTCCCCCAGGACCCCGATACATTGGTATTTTAAAAAGCACAAATTAAAACAGAAACAGAAAACAATGATATGAAGTCATTAGGAACAAATTGGAATGACAGAATAAAGCACCTGTGAGATATGACAAAAAGTATACCTCTGGGGTCTGCGGGTACCCCAGAGGTAGGACCTGCAATAAGTGATTTCAGACCCTGTAACCAATCCTGAAACTAACATGTGCTATGTGGAGATTGCTGTGAGACGTAATGATATAAACAAACAGCCACACAGCAGCAGCTGTGTTGTTGTTTTTACCTCTTTCCTAAAGCTTGTTGTCGAATTCAGACCGAGTCGTAGCTTTCCCTTTTTTTTAAAACTAGCTTGTCTCCTCCCTTGCTGTTTGAAAGCACCAAATTTCCCCCTCCCATCTGCGGAAAAAATTCTGGTAATGGCGGAATCGATGAAGTGATCGAGCAAATAAACTTTTTCAACTAGTAAACTTGCTACCTGCCTCTTCACTTGTCATTGAGGGACATGTGACCTTCAGCAGGAGAAAAATCTGGCAAAGCAAGACTGGTAACCAGCGACATTTCTCTGTAGGTACGTTTATTTTAGCTATTAGCTTTTATGCGCGGTTTGTCCTAACGGGCTTCTGTAGCCCAGCAGTTTTGCTGTGTGTGTTTAC
>NW_027279900.1:67500-183441 GCF_046629955.1 Centroberyx affinis
CATTTGTGTGTGTGGATGTGTGTATGAGTGTACTGTGTGTCAGTGTTTCTGAATGTATATTCATGTGTGCATAATGCAGGTGTGTTTGTGTTTGTATGTTTGTACAAGTGTGTGTGTGTGTGTGTGTGTGTGTGTGTGTGCCCATGTTTGTGAAGGTGTGTGTGTTTAACCTTTCCCCTACTGTAGTCGGAGCAGCGATAGTGTTTCTATCAGGAGTACCAGGGGCAGATCGGTATCTGTCCCAGCATGCCTCAGTCTCACTTCATTCTTCTGTGTGTGCACTGCAGTTTCTTTCTTCCCCCTAGGGTGTCCTGACAGACTAAATTCACTGGTGGAGGCTTGCTATGCCCAGAGGTGGGATGTAACAAAGTAAAAATACTTCATTACTGTACTTAAGTAGGATTTTCAAGTATCTGTACTTTACTCAAGTTTTTCTTTCACTGAAGACTTTTTACTTTTACTCACTACATTTCAAAAGAAAAATCTGTACTTTCTACTCACTACATTTTCAAAACGGACTCGTTACTCTCTGGAAATCATCAACTGATTTTCAATTTTTTTTTTATTTTCCGCATCAGACAGCTTCCATCCCGGAAGCAGCTGATCAAGAGCCAGATGTGATTGGCTGCTTGTTCAGCAAAGTGAAACCAAAAAGGAAGGAAAGGGGGAGAGAGAGAGAAGCAACATAAAGAAGAGAGCAGCAACAAGAGAGAGAGAATTAATGTTTGTGAATTCAGCTGCTAGAATTAACGTTTGTGATTTGAGCTGCAGACTCTTTCTCCTCTGTGATTCAGAGGAAAGCTCAACAGAAAACCAGTTTAGAACATTAGAAATGAATTTTGGAGAACAACTTTTACTTGAATACTTTAAGTAAATTTAAGACCATGTACTTTTATACTTTGACTTGAGTAAAGGATTTGAAACGGGTACTTCAACTTCTACCAGAGTATATTTTTAGATGAGTATTTGCACTTTTACTTGAGTAAGGAATTTGTGTACTTCTACCACCTCTGGCTATGCCTAGGCCCCACTTATAAACCCCGTATTAGCCTCACTCGTCCCTAAGGCCCTCGGTTTGGTGTGGGCGGGAGTCCCTTCCCCTTCAGGTCACTAACCCAACCTTAGCTCCCATAGGGTTAGAAGCTGGAAAAGGGATATTCCCCGAGTTCCCCCAAGAGAGAGGGCTAGTAGTTTTACTGACCTATCCTTGTATCTAGACTTTATTTTAGCCAACCAAGTTTAAAGTACAGGCCACCCTGGCGAGAGCAAACTATTACCCCTGGAAAAGTGTCAGTAGGCTAACCTTTTGTGGTCCCAGGCTCAGAGAAAAAGGAAAAAATAAAAATAAATAAAAGAACGGTGCAGTCTTGGCTTTGTCTTTCTGAGTTTTTATTAAAGCTAAGTTCACTACACAACAGTCCCTTTCAGAGGGTTCAGCTGTCTAACAAAAAAAAAAAGGAAGTAGAAGTCCCCCTTGCAGCAAGCAGGCTGGATATATACAGTATATAGCAAGCGTCTGTGGGGTGTTTCCCCTCTAATCTAAACACAATTTTAATATCATACATCAGCCACATGACTACAGTCATAGGGGGTTCTTCATTTATTTTGTCACTTGTTCTTGAGTTATATTAAGCTTTGTTATTCTCTGCCTTATGGTCTTTATTCCCAGGCGGTACATGTCTTAATCCTTTTTGCGTACAGTTCAGTTTCTGCAAGTGAAGCAAAGGCATAATACAAAGCTTAATATTATTACAAATATGTCACTTGGGTACAGAGCACAACAGCAGCATACAACTCACTGACACTTTAATGGTTACATACATGTCCCCAGTTGTATATAATTCACAGGCCCTTCAGCGTACAAAGTTTACTTAATACTTACTACTTACTAAGTTTCTCTCCCCTTCTTTATATTCTTTACACAAATGGCTGTCAGAGCAAGTTTGAGAATAGACACATTATAAAGTTTGCAGATAACTCGGTCATAGTTAGCCTGCTGAAGGAGGGGAACTAGATCATGGGCCGGTTGTTAATGACTTTGTGTCATGGTGTAAGGAGTCTTTCCTTGAACTGAATGTGTTTAAAACCAAGGACATGATTATTGATTTTAGGAAGTCAGCACCCATCCCCAAACTCACAGTTATTGAGGGAACTGAGATTGATTTGGTGGAGAACTACAAATATTTGGGTACTGTGTTTGACAGTAGGTTGTGCTTTCAGGCTAATGCAGATGCCATTTCTAAGAAGGTACAACAACGTCTTTACTTCTTGAGAAAAATGAATTATTTTAATGTGTGCACCAAAATGATGACTCTGTTCTACAGAACTTGTATTGAGTCTGTGCTGTCTTTTTGTATTGTGGCGTGGTTTGGGAACCTGAATCTGGCCAATAAGAATAGGCTTGGTCGGCTTGTCAGAGCAGCCAGTAAAGATATTGGGGTGAACCAAGCACAGCTCTCTGACCTTTATGATCGGCAGGTCATAAGGAAGGCCCATGCCATATTGGACTGTACTGACCTGCACTGCAATTAGAAGGCTGAATTTGCACAAATGATTGTACTAAGCATTTCAGCACTCGGCAATTTGTTCGTCTTTTGTCTTCACATGAAGTGATCTTGCACTGTACTGTATTGTATTGTTGTCTCTGTGTTCTGTCTGGTATGTTGTCTTTCATGTTGTATTTTATGATGGATTGAATGTGTTTTTAATACCTGGCTACAACTAAATTTGACTTGACTTGACAAGATACATGGCACAAAAACCCTTTTAGTGGCTTATATCATGAGGTTCTTGGGTTACATACAGCTCCTGAACTATTTTTGACACTTGTTCTCGCATGTGACTTCCTGAACTCGCCTAGCTGCCTCTGTCTGTCTCCTTTCCCTTCTCTTTTCTTTCCACACATATTTTTTCATCTGTGTCTTGCCCTTCCCAAGGCCTGTTGCATCCTAGTGGATGGGCCTACAACCCCTCGCGCCATTCCAGCAGCGGGCTTAACAGCACATTTCTCACCCAGACTCCCATTCCCATCATGCACATGGATTAGCCACCATACTGTCCTGGTTTTTCCCCACACAACAGTGGTGCTTCTTCTTCTTCTTTGGCATTTTATGACAGTTGGCAACCAATGAAAAGAGTACTGTTGGGTGTCGGCACAGTGCTTAAGGGTGTCTGATGTCACTGAGCTCTACTGTTATGTGGGAAAGTTTCTATTCGGAGTAAAATCATCCTTTGTGTGTTTTGTTTGTGTTGTATAGTGGAAGGGAACCAACTTACCTTCATGTACTTTGTTGAAGAAATATGTCAATTGTTATACTGACTCTATGGCTGAATCCAAATGTGCGGACTATGGACTCACGGACTACGATAGTCTGACATTAACTGAATTTTAAATACGTGATTTGGTGAGGCACTCACTGGAAGTCGATATAAAGCACCCCAAAAGTCTGCATGAGAGCCCTTACAGACTTTATGGATTTTGGTGAGCGGAAATCTGTCAGCAAGTCCAGCAAAGTCCAGACTTTTGGATATGCTTACCTATGTTTTAGATGAAGTTTGAAGTTAGATAACCCCTGTTCGGGTAAAGTGGTTTGGTCCAGGGAGTTGAGGCTTGATATATTGATTGATGAGAGAGGAGGATGTGGATATGATGCTTGGAGGCTTTGTACTAGTAACCAGTTTGTTGGAGTTTTTTTTATTTTTTCAAGACGGCTATGGACATTTGTTTCTCACTGTAAAATAAACCAGTTAAGACTGAGAACTCTGGCTTTCCATTTCTCCTGTCGTTTCCCTAGGCCGTCTACTCGATTCACATTTACACAGTTTTATAGCAGAAAATGTTTCAGCAATCTAAAACATCAGCGGTAAATGTCAGTCCTTCAGAATAAAAAAGAGCAAGAGCTTCTCTGTAGGCTCTCGAAGGAAAAAAATCAACACTAAAACACTGTAACACCAGTAAGAATCACTGTTGAGTTAAAATTTTTGCAGACATTTCAAAAGTTTGCTTAAAACTTGCTCGACAGATGAAAATATAACTTCCATCTCTTTCTCCCATTCTCTTCCAACCTTTCTTTATCATTTTCATATTCCATTATCACCATTCCACCAGGTTTTAGTGTCAGTCCCTCAGAATCGAAGAACGAGGGCTTCTTTCTAGAGCCGCCATTTTGCACCAAGAGACGTTCAACAGTCATACAGGGAGAAATCCATCGTAGAAGAGGAGAGAGACCAATTTCTCCACCCACAGGAGCAGGAGAGAGACCAGAATGCAATGCAGCAGCAAGATGGTTTTTGTAAGCGCCAACTCTTCTCACTTTTTCTTGACTGGAAAAACTCGCTATCTGCACCTACACATATAACCCACAGCTGAATGCAACAAGTTCACGCCTGGGGGGTTGTCGAAAGGCATTCTGGGAAATGTAGGAAATCACTAACTGAAGTAGAAGTAGACGAGGCAGTGTGAGGGAAACTGGGTAAATTACAACACTTCATCACTAAATAACTCCTGGAATGTATTGAACATCACAGACTGATGAGATCTAACAGTGGAAGAGGATCTGAGGAGGATTTTTCCTTTAAAGCTGTTAATGCTGCAAAGAGTTTCACATATACAGATGCAAACACACACACACACACACACACACTGGTGTTGAGAGCAACTTAAAGGAGAGGCGTTTTGATTGGGATTAGATCAATATATGAGGCTGACATCAGATCTGGTGCAGTCAGTGACTTCCACCTCTGATATGATGCAGTTTGATTGATTACATATTGATTGTAGAATTGATCAATACTACACTGGTTGTCTATGGGAAGCTGATGTGATTCTAGTGCAACAGAACAAGTTTTAGAAGTATTATCATTATTATCCTGCGTTTCAATAGAGAGTTTTAGTGTCCCATGGTCTAAATCCTAAAGCTCATATTGATCAAACCCTAATTTTGCACTCGGTGCAGACAGAAACACATTTATGTTCCCCTCAAACCTTTAAGGTGGTAGTTTTCAGTCCTGGGGGTCGTGACCGCAGCAGGGAGTTAAAAGGCGATTTATGGATTTTCTAATGTGTAAATTTATGACTATGGAGTTAATCCTTGTCATAAATGCCTTGTGATATCATGAATATTTGCAGCCTCAAGGCTTCGTCCAACAATAAATCAAGTAAAAGAGCCTGAGAGTGGAAAATACAGATAATTTGGTGTCAGAGTTCATCGCCCTGCACATTACAATAATGCTTGCACTTGTGTGTGGGTGTGTGTATGTGTGTGTGTGCGTGTGTGTGTGTGTGTGTGCGTGTGTGTGTGTGTGTTCAAAGGGTGAGAAAACGGAGGGAATGTGGTGTTTACTTACAATGTGTGTCTGTTCTTGTCTCTTTTTCACACATACACACACACAGACACACACTTTCTCTCCATTCTCGCTTCCCTCTCTCTCACACATTCTCTCTCTCTCTCTCTCTCTCTCTCTCTCTCTCTCTCTCTCTCTCACACACACACACACACACACACACGCACACACACTCAACCTGATACCAGCAGACACCACAACACTTATCACCTCTATGTAGCATTAATTATGCAGGAATTCAGAGATGCTGAAAGACTCCCTTCAACTGTGTTACAAACCTCCTGCAGTCTGACACACACACACACACACACACACACACACACACACACACACACACATTTAGGGTTTGATTGATGTGAGTTTCTAAAGCCTGATACCGATATTGATATTTTGAGACTGAAGCCAAATTTGTGACAAAATTCAGTATCTTCAAATTTGACCATTTTCAAGCCAAAAAAAATAACTGTATTCAATGTTTTCCTCCAGAATTTTCTTCTTGTCAGGGTGGAAAAGCCTCTGAAATGGAGAAACTCTGGGTATTATATGGATGGATGGATATTATAGGCTTAGGAGTTAATTTACAAAAAAAAAAAAAAAATCAAATCAAATTTCATGTCAGGTTTTCCAGGTTTTTCTGCGTCCGCGGTCAGGAGGAACCTCCATCATATCAGACAGAGATTGGCTGATATCTGATATATAATAAAAGGCCAATATGAGCCCAGTATATTGGTCTAATCCACACACACACACACACACACACACACACACTTAGACACCCACACACACACCTCCCTACTAGACCTTCTCATCTGTTTCTCATTAGTGAGAGCGGTAATAAAAAAGTTAAATTGCTCTTCTCTGTCAGAGAGTTAATCTGCTGAGTTATGCTGACAGTTTAAATGCAGATCACGACCCGACCGCCGGCTCCAGTCCGCTCTTGTCAAAGCGGGTTAAGGACACCGACTCATCAAGTTTCCAAAAGGTATATAAAGTATGTCTATAGCTGTGTAAATGTGATATATTTACATAGAGTATCTTTTCTGAATAGAACTGTCTGATATCCTTCCTGACATTTTTCTAGATTATTTTTCAGAAGTTCTTCTATGAAATCCATCTGAAATTGTTTCCTATTATTGAAAGATGTAAATGTATATTTCAATATAATATGTAATGGTTCATCCTTTCATATCAGATGACAAGTCCTGATTTACATGGTTATTCTGTGATAGAAGAGAGATGCAGTGTTCGCACAGAGAGAGAGAGAGAGAGTATTAGTGATGGATGTTGGACGCTCTTCTTGGATGTAGAACTGGAATATTTTTCATTATAAGCCACAAAGAGCTTGCTCATTTTCAATATGAAGATATTTGGTGAAGCCACATGAATTCCTTTGGTCACATGTCCATTGTAAACCCATCTACCTACACACAGGCACACCTGATGCTGAGTGGCTGAGGAGCGAACCTGATGAAGCCATGCGAAACGTTTGCTCACTTTGTTGTAGTTTATCAATAAAATAAAAAGTGTTGGTCTGACCTCTCCTGGTGTGCGCTGGATCAACCAAGTTCTGGACCCAACTCATCTACCTTCAGCTTATTGCAGAGACTCACATTATTCACAGCAGAAAAACAACATGTTTTTCACACATTGACAATTTAGAATATATTCTATTCATTTATTGTTATTTCAACATCAAAGAAGTTGCATATCGCAGCTTTAAAGCATTTATGCCTCATTAAAGGGTAACTTCACAAAGACACAAAAAGATGGAAAAATAGGGTCCAGGTTGAAAAATACCGAAGTCACCCTTTAATATTGCAGACAGTTCTGTCTGGAAAGCTACAGGGATCAGTATTTTGTTACACAAACCTCTAATGTCTCAAGTGACTAGTTACAAGAGCAAAACCTGATTTTTCCAAACAGTTTCCGCTTGGGAGCCGCAGCCTGACTCTACCTTCACACTACCGGTGGAAGCGGCCCAAATCTGATTGTTTTACCTGCATGTGACACAGATCTGGTGTTTTCAGAGAGTGTGAACACCAAAACACACCTGGAATCTGATCTTTAAAAATCAGATTTGGGCCGACATTCATATGTTGTCCAAGATCCAATACATATCTGATACGCTGCAGAGCGACCAGAATCTGATCCGTCAGATCGGAGTTGATGTGGTTTTTGCATAACGTCACTGTCATCACTCTGCGTGGACGTACTTCAGAAAAAGATGGAGGACAGCAACAACATGGTGGTTATCTTCATCGGCAGGCACCTCCACTGCAAATAACGCTTGGACCGCAATTTCACTTTCACTTTCACAAGCTTCCATGATGTACTGTCTTGCAAAAATGACGTCATTTGTCGTGGCTAATTTGTACATGTGGGTCGTTTCACGTTTTTTACAAGTCTGTTGTCGGATATCGGTCGCTTTGCAAACATGAATGAGAACAGCTAAGACCAAAAAAAAAATCAGATCTGAGCATGAAGGCAGCAGTTCAGAAAACATACAGTAAAAAGTTGGACTTCTGCAGTTACATCACCTGTAAATCACTGCAGCGAAAGGCGAGGGGGCGTCAAGGTTTACCGACAAGCCATTAAAGTTTCATCGCCATTCATTAGGTTTGTAAAGACACACAAAGACACTCCATCAAACCATTATATTACACAGATATGTGCTGACTTGAAATTCACATGAAGTGGGGGAAAAAAACGGAAAGGGGTGTTGGGCAAGGCAGAGAAAGCATACTGAAGTGTCTGTGAGCTCAAGGACAGCTATTGATGAGAAGAAGAGCCGTGTGGAGGAAAATGAAAAGATGTAATTTTCAGAATCTGAACAAAGTTTGCTGTGAATCAGTGAATTCATCCTTGTGCGGAAAAATGACCGTGGGTCATTTTTCACACAACGTCCCTCTTATTTCATGCGATTTAATTATCTTCTCATTTCATCCCTCAGCGCCTCGTGTGATTGATCATACAAACAGAAGAAGTCCTCTTTCATGTGTTTATCCTGCATTGATACTGTAGAAATCCTTCTTTGTGTATTTATACCTCATCAATGCTGCAGGCAATTCAGTCTTGAATGCTGCACAGTAGAAACAAATCAGTATATTGTAACATGAAACTGTAATGTCTAACGTCAGTACTGCATACAGTGGCAGTCATTGTAGAAGTTCTCCTTCGTGCATTCATCTTCTATCTATGAGTGAGGGACAAAGACAAGAAGAGAGAGAGCAAAGGTGAGAGAGGAGAGGCTGAGCAAAGGAAGAAAGACTTTGACTGTTGATTCTCTTCAGTGATAATGCATGAGATTCTTGTTTTTCTCGATTTTGGCGACACCTTTGCTGATCTGCACTCACTGCTTTGGCGTGTTGCACTCCATGTCGGCACTGGACAATAAAGACATTCAATGTAGACCGCAGCTAATAAATGATAGAGAAGCCGACTAGTCCAAAAGGAAAAGAGCCACATCTGCATTCTCCCTCCTTCTCCCTGACAGACGGACGGACAGACAAGCACACAGACGCAGGAGAAAACATCACCTCCCTCTGTCCGTCTGTTAGCAGGATATCTCTAAAAGTTGGGCACGGACTTGCACAAAACTTGGTATGAAGGTTGGTTACGGGCCAAGGAAGAACTGATTAACATTTCATGTCGATTGGCCAAAAGGGGGCATGGTTTTTGGGCGTGGGACATCACCAAAAGGTGGTTGTCACACATGGCGGAGGTCTGTGCTCTATACTGAGCACATTTTCTAGTCTCGGAGTGGTTTTCATCTTTGGAAGCCAACGCCGATGTCCACTCTGCTTTTGGCTCAGAGACACTTTCCTTTTCCTTTGCAGCTCGCTTTCCTCTGAGCGATTGATGTTTCTTTTTCCTTGGATTTTCTGTTGCTGATGTGCGAGTTTCTTCCCTTTTCTTTGTCTGTGTCTTCATGTCAACACTGATGTGCAGAACGACGTCTGTATTGCTTGAGGAACCTCACCGGTACCCTAACCCTAACCCTAACCCTAACCCCACACACACACACACACACACCCAGACACCTTCCTCTAGTGACTATACATACTTACTATACACATGTTCATCCTGTATATACTATACACCATACTGTTTATATTATATATATACTGTATATATCTTGCATTTCATATCCACTGATAATACTGTGTATACTGTTTTTACTGTTCATACTGTTATTTATCTTAGCACACTCATACTACCCCTTACAGTTTATTCTATTTATATACTTAGTGTATTCATACCACTCTGTTCATACTGTTCATTCTGTTAATACTGTTCATACTGTATATACACCATACTGCATATACTATACGTATATATTTGTATATACATCTTGCATATTCATATATCTTGCATACTCACATCCACTGTTCTACTATTAATGCTGTTCATACTGTATATATCCTAGCACATTCATACTGCCCTTACAGTTTATTGTATTTATATATTATACATATGCACATTACATTGCACTGCATTTTTACTGTTTCTTTTGCACTTCTGGTTAGATGCTAAACTGCATTTCGTTGTCTTAGTACTACAATAAAGTTGAATCTAATCTAACATAGACAGGCACCTGATAATAATGTTTTATCGGGCTTTTATTGAGTCAGTGTTATGTTTTTCTGTTTTCTGTTGGTTTTATAACCTGAGTGTCAAAAGCAAAACTGCACTGTACCGCATTGTCAGCCAAGGTGGGAAGACCATCAGAGTCAAACAGGCCAGCCGGAACAGCCAGGACTGTTGGAGAGAAGTCCTGCACAGCGCTCGGTCCATCCTGTCAGACTGTGAACTGAATCCCACTCTCTTCCCTCTGGCAGACGGTTCAGGCTGCCCAAGATGAAAAACCCACAGATACAAACGCTCATTTGTTCCCTCATCCATCACTTTGATTAACAGACATAACTAGAGGAACTCTGCTATCACTGTACATTTTACTGCAGCAGATGATTTTTCCCATTTGGTGATAGAGAGTAGCAAAATGTATTTCTATGAAACACCTTGCAACAAAACAGGAGATAGGAACTAAAATTACCTTAAAAACTCACCAACTCTCTCTTTCTCTCTCTCTCTCTCTCTCTCTCTCTCTCTCTCTCTCTCTCTCACACACACACACACACACACACACACACACACACACACACACACACACACACACACTCAAAGTAGACGTCAGACCAAGATTGTGGTTATACTCAGCAGCTCCCAGGTGTAAATATATGTGAGTATTTGTATGAATGTGAAGCGGGGTGAAAAAGAACATGAAGCTCAGTCAACCTTCACTGGATAAATTTAAAGTTTTAAAAAAAAGATACACACACACACACACACACACACACACACACACACATTAGAAAGTACTGTGGTTGAAGGGGGTGAAAGCGGCCCATGTGGGTGTGCAGGATGGGACTTGGTGTTCCTGCCAAAGAAGACAAGATCCTGAACCGTCGTGTTCGGCGTTTGGCGACGCGTGACTGAGATGTGATGGTTTGGATAACAGCGTGCAGACGTGGAAATAACACAGCGGTCGCCGCGTTTCAAACAGCGATTACCTTTGTCTTGGAATAGGAGCCATCAACACGAGGCGGTGGGATTCCTCCATGATGGGAGGAAGATTGGCTGTGAGACTCCGCAGGCCTGCTGCTTTCTAGCAACACAGATGTAGGTGAACCTCTGCACTGCATGCAGAACGTATACAAATAAGAAAGACAGAGGGAGAGGAAGAGACAGAGAGGAAGAGAGAGACTGTAAACAAGATAATATAGAAAGCCAAACGAGGGAGAGTGATGAGACGGATACAGAAAATGAGACGGAGAAAGAGAGCGGGAAGGATTGCAAAACACATAAAATACAGAGCAGAAAGAGCGAGAGTGAGGGAGATAAAGAGAAGGAAAGAGAGACAGCGTGAAAAATGTGAAATATACAAAACAGTGCAGAACCAGCATAGAGCCCTGAGGAACCCCTATACCGGCAGCTTGTTTCAGCAACACACACATCCAGCAGGGCATCGGCTTGGCATTAAAGACACACACCGATACGAGGCCACAGCCAGGCTTAGAAGACACTTTATGTGGATTTTAGTAAAATAAAATAAAATAAATAAGAGTGATATTGATTTCACTTACAATTAAACAAAATGAAATGAAATTATTGGGTGTAAAAACACAAAGTAGGTACAAGCAATTTTAATTATTTACAGTTGCTGTAAAAGAGCATTTTCTTAGTTAACTACTTATGAGAAAAAAACAGAACAAAATAAAACTAGTATCTTAATGTTCAGCATGCCTTAAGGCGCATTCAAACAGAGGACAGCTTCCGGGTTAAAATGAATTTCATCATTTTCAAGGTTTCGCGGATTCAAGGGCGTCCCATTTAAATTTTAAAGTGTTGGTTGACTCTCCTCTCCGCACACAAAAGCTCCGGCAGCGGTCGCCTCCATTCACACATCCACATGACTGCAGGCGGCCTTGCGATGAAAGAGTAAGGCCAAGTCCTGCGGCACAATACAATACAGATGCAGTGAATAGACCGGCTTACCAAGGCAAGAGGCAATCTGCTCAGAAGGTACATCAAGGAAAAAACACGGCTTTAAAGCTTGTTTCTACTGCAACAGTTTAGAGGTTAGTCCTTATGATGTATCCATGATCAGTGTATGCACCTGATGAAAAACAGTGGTGAAGTACTTTTCATTCCTTGGTCCATTTAGTAGTTTGGTGTATTTTTCTTCTTGGTGGATAACTGGCCAATCGTATTTGAGGTGATGTCACCTCCATATGTTTCCAGCAGCTCCAATGGAGTTTGATATCAGAAAATCTAATTTAATCAGGATGTAAAACATCAGTGGTAAACGTCAGGTTTTGGTGTCAGTCCCTCAGAATCAAAGAGCGAGGGCTTCTTTCTAGAGCCGCCATTTTTGCAGCAAGAGACATTCGACAATCATACAGGGAGAAATCCATTGTAGAAGAGGAGAGAGACCAATTTCTCCACCCACAGGAGCAGGAGAGAGACCAGAATGCACTGCAGCAGAGAGACAGGTTGGGGTTTGAGTGAGGGGGGGATGAATCTCACTTTCTCTGGTCTGGAAAAACTCTCACTCCGCTATTGCCATCATCAACGCTCTTTCCACCTACACGTAAAAACCCACAGCTGGAAGCAACACAAACCCTCTGAGGTTGTCGAAAGGCATTCTGGGAAATGTAGGAAATGACTGAACTGAAGAAGAAGTAGACGAGGCTGGTTGAGGGAAAGTGGGTTCACCAGAAAAGTAAATAACAACACTTCCACAAAATAAATGGAATGAATTGAACGTCTCAGATTGAGGACATCTAACGGTGTAAGAGGAACATATTGCACTGGATCTTATCTTCTACACACACTCTGCGCTCCGGGTCTGTATTTATTATGTGATACAGTTTACACTGACATGTAATCTTGTACCTTTTGTGTGTGTTTGCACCATACTGTGTTCAGCTTGGGAACCCTCATGTGTTTGTGTGTCCACTTGATTGTTATGCGACAATGTGCGGAGCGGAGCTATTCCATCATGCTGTACCACCGGCCCTGTTCTATTCTATTCTATTCTGTTCAGTTCTATTCTCTTCAAGTCATCCACTGACCTGTCTGGAAAAAAAAATAAACAAGACAAAATCTCATCTTGATGCTGCCGCCTTGGCCAGCGCTCTCTCTCTCGAAAAAAAGGATTTTCTCTTATCTCGACGGGGCAAACCCCAGATAAATAAAGGTTAAGTAGAATAAATGAAATGGGTGCATACACTCACACAGCGGCTAAAACACAACGTGTCCCTTGCTCTCCTGCTGCAGCGGTGTGTGTGTGTGTGTGCTGTGACTGGGAGCCGCGTGGTGCTCAGCCTCCGGTGGAAAGGTTTTCTACTTGACAAAGATGTGGGCTGTCGACCCCGAGGCGACGCTCCACTCCGCCGGACGGTTTTCCAGTCAATCACAGCTTCCCGTGGGTTTTCTCCTCACAGCTGTGGAAGTGGGTCTGTACACCCCCCCCCCCCCCTCCTCCCCCTCCTCCTCCCCCTCCACCAGAACACTTATTCAGCCAATGAATGGAGGTGTGGATTGATAGTCAGTGCATGCGGAGCCCACGGGTCAACTCTGTGTTGTAGCGCTGGCTAATGAAAATTCAATGAAGTCGTTGAACACTCTTTCAATGCTGACTGGAAAGTGATGGAGGATGCTGATAGATGTAGATCAGCGCTTCTCAGCCTGGGGTTGGGAGATGATTTTCTGTGTGTGTGTGTGTGTGTGTGTGTGTTTGTGGGGTAACAGTATTATGCACACAATCTGAATTTGAATATACAAATCTACTATAATTATTTTATTCTTTGTGAAAATGATTTAATTTGCAGCCTCTGGGCTTCTTCCAATAATTTATGAAGTGAAATGATAATTTGGTGTCAAAGATCATAATTCGTAACAAATGGGGTTACAACAGGGAGTCACTTTGTTTTTGGAGGAGGTGAGGTAAAAAAAAAATGTTGAGAGTCACTGGTATACAGGAGATTTCTGTCTGAATCAACATGTGATTGTGAGCACGAACAAGCTTGTTTTTCAGACTAAGAAAAGGATCAGTGGCCTACTTTATGGCAATGGGTGAGCATGCACACACACACACACACACACACACACACACACACAGAAGCACGTGCACTACTCCACTCTGCTAGCAGAAGACAAAAACCAGTACTAGATCGCCATCTTGTGGTTTTTAAAAACTGAACATGTTAGTTTTAAGTGTTGTAATCCTATCAGAAACATTTGTAAGGACAATATACATACAAACTTTATATATTTGTATAATATATGTACAGTCCCTAGAAGTAATATAACAGAAATATTATAGGAATACTGCTGTGATACCATAGGATACCATAAAGTATGATAAGGTCACTATACCTATAATTGAGTACTACAGACAAACAGAGAAAGTCCCTATAGGAATATTATGGTGAATCATTCATTAGGCATTGTGTGTATATCTGATATATATGAACCCTGTGCTGCAGTTGCATGCAAAGCATGCCGACAGTTTGCTAAAACAAACCCTCATAATGTACTTATGAGGGTTTGTTTTAACAACCTTTCAACTACCACCATCGAGCCAAACACTTAACCAGCAGCAGAAGAAGTTAATGATGTGAGTGGGAAGCAGGTTGGTGCTGAGAAAGAGAATCCATGTGATTTTACTGGATAAATAAAAGGTAAAAACGTGATGGAGGTTGAGAGAGGGAGGAATGGAAGTGTGAGTGTGTAAGAGAGAAATCTTCCCTGGGGAAATAAAGGTTAACAAATATTTTTCATTTGAATCAGAAACTTCTATGCAGTTTTGAGACAGCGAATGTTTCCTTTATTAGTCTGCTTCTCTGTTAGTGTCTACCAGGGGCGGAGCTAGGAATTATGGGCCATGTGCACCAGAAGTGACTCTTGCCCCCCTCCACTTTCCTCTCCTCCTCACACCAACATTATTCCATCTACATATGTCGACCCATCCACAACTCAAACACACTTCCACACATTCATGTGCTGATCAACTATCAGACACAGCCCTCATTCCCTAGAAATTATGGCTTTTTGGGCCTGACCCTGATAGAGCTAACTGGCTGTAATAACCAAACTGTTCAAAATCTGAGAATTTTGTTTTAGGCGAGACAGAGTTATTGATGATAGATTTGTGTCCGTTGTTTTGGAACGTCAACATGGTGGGAGAGGCAGAAGAACAGGAAGGCTTTGCTCATAACGGAGCTACTTCATAGAAAAAATAAATTAAATAAGAAACTGGAAAACCTCCAGTCATCCCAACGTTACACCAGACTTTCTCTGTTTTATCTTTGTTTTGGTCGGACCGTCATCTCTTTTTCCAAAAACGTACGAACAAGTGACGAATCCATCCGTCCAGAAAAAGTTCAACTGGGTTGAACTTTCTGTCCGTCACAACGGATGGAAATCTGAGAGGCGGAGCTTCATCAGTCCTGTCCGGACAGCAGACAGCTCTCATTGCAAATGAATTGAAATGAATGGAGACAGACAGACAGAACGGATCAGTGTGGCCGTGGCCTCAGTCTGCACAGGAAAAACAGACAGATTTTATTCCTGTTTGTTCCAGTTTGTCTCAGATCACAACAGTTGCTATATCATATTTTGAGAAAGTTTGGTTTGCAGTTTTTGCAACACTTCTGAGGGTTTGAAAACTTAGAAAAACACTGCAGATTATTCCCTAATTAAAGGTTTGTGCCAATCATCTAGGTTGCTCACCGTGTTCTCAATTTATATACTTACTTTTATTTCTCTAACATTCCTTAGAGTTATATATTAACATTTACTACTACTACTACTGACAGTAGTAATATAAATCTGTTTAATTTTAGTCAGATATAAAAGCCAGACATCTTTATATTCGGCTGGGTTATGTCGTCTCATATCTGGCAGCTTCATATGAAAGGTGAAGAATATTTATTCCGTCTGGCTGAAGCTGCTCATTGATAAAGCAATCAGCAAGTAATGAGGTGAGAAAGGCCGGGCGCCGAGATGAGCTCCTCTATTAGCCTGGAGCCGTCGATAGGAAAATGTATTCTTCAATTTCCCAATGCAGTGTGTGGGCTTTCGGAAAGGTTTCAGTCTTGATTTCAGATGTGTTTCTTATACTGACATTTTTCAGAATTATATTTATATGTATTTTATCCAGCAGAGGAAGCAGTCTAAGGGCAGGAGACGAGTAAAGAGTCGCCAGCTACCTAAGAAAATACATAAGTAAGGAATGTTTTTTTAACACAAAATATCTATTTCCTAATACTATGGATCTGTTTCTTCCAACACTCAGCTTCATGTTCATCAAAGTCAGTGGTAGAAACTAACTAAGTACATTTACTCAAGTACTGTACTTAAGTACAATTTTGAGGTACTTGTACTTTACTTGAGTATTTCCATTTTATGCTACTTTGTACTTACACTCCACTACATTGTAGAGGGCAATATTGTACTTTTTACATTTATTTCACAGCTATAGTTACTAGTTACTTTTCAGATCAATATTTTATATTTAAAACATTTGCCACCACTGATCAAAGTGTCTCTTTGGTGTGAAGAGAAGGTTTTTCCTGGCAGAGCGTCTCTGACTGTCGGCATGAAGAAAGTGTGT
The DNA here is from genome assembly GCF_046629955.1 of Centroberyx affinis. NCBI lineage: Eukaryota > Metazoa > Chordata > Actinopteri > Beryciformes > Berycidae > Centroberyx > Centroberyx affinis. The sequence continues at coordinate 84,023 of NW_027279900.1, forward strand.
GTCAAGTAGACCAAGGAGGTTTTTATGATGAACATATAGTTTAATTATTTTAGTGCTATCTGTTTTTTTTCTTCTCAAACTAAACCTAGTTAGTGTTTATGGGGTTATGTTATTGCAACCCGACAAAGAAAACATGCCTATTTATTAAACATTTTCAAAAGCTAGGTGTCCTCAAACCTTTGATGGGCAGTGTGTATGTGACACTATGAACACAACCAAGACTGCGCTCTGTGAGAAGAGACTGTAGTAACACAACTTTTTATTCCACCATCCAAAAGTAAAATCAGGGAGTGTTGAAGCCCCGCCCCCCTCCACCTCCCCCTCTGGTCTATAGGGAAGGAAATACTGATGGAGAAACCTCAATAAAACAGACTGATCCTCACTGCTCACTCCTGGGTAAATATCAGTGAGTCTCAAGAACTAAACAGACCAGGACTGGACAATGACATCAACTCCAGGTTTAAAGCTGCTCTAGGCAACTTAGCACCCCCAAGTGGCAATAAAGGAGAACTGTTTGAATTTTTTGGACTTCATTACCCAGAAAGTGACATCAGTAAACTAAATGTCTTCTTAGCGTCCGGTGGGGATGGTGAGAAGGTTCAGCCATTGTTGGCGAGTCCAGATTTCAATTTTGGATTTCACTTTCCGTTGCAGCCCCACTTTGTGATTTAGACCAATCAGACGAGTGTATTTTTGTCTAAATAGATATTGCCTACTGTAGCTTTAAGAACAATTCAGTGTTTTTCACATATATGCAGTACACAGTTGCATTCTGGGACTGACCAGTTTGCAAGGTGGCTGAATCTACAGTGTTTGTTAACACTTTACAGTTGTTCTATGCCTGTGCATTAACCCAGTGGTTCTCAACGTGGGGTCCGGGGACCACCAGGAGTCCTTGAGGGGGTTCCAGGGGGTCCCCAGCAAATTGATGAATTGTTAAACTTCACCATTATTTCATTTACAAGAAGTTAACACAAATAGAGAATGTAGAAGAATGACTGTTTTGATCATAGTTTCACTGTTATCTCTCTGCCCACAATACAGATAGTCATGGAGTTCTGGACAAAATCATATCTAACACTAAAAATATTCTCATATTTGGCTCTGAGAGACAAAATCTCATCAAATGGGGGTCCATGGCTCTAATGTGGACTAAATTAGGTCCTTGATCTGAAAAAAGGTTGAGAATCACTGCATTAACCTATGGAAAAGTATTTAAAGCATAACTCCATCCATTTTCAACCTGAATTCTGCTTCCCCCATCATGCCGAACGATTCTGACCAAAATCTCATCATTTGCTTCACTGTAGAGCCTCTTATGTCTTGCTTTTCTAGTCGCACAGCTCTCACTCTGTAATGAGACATGTATTTAAATTTCAGTTTATCCATAACCTGACATCTTTCATTATGTATTTTGCACTACTTCACATAGCGGCAACATATAGACAGGAAGACACAGCCGGCCAGGACAGAGGAAAACAAGGAAGTCCTAAAGCAAAACTGTAGAAGGCGTGACTTCAGATACTTTTTATTTACATCTTTTTACTGACATGTCTTATTACAGAGTGAGAAATCAACGTGTTAAAAAAAAGACAAGCTCTGGCTGTTTTTGGGGTTGGTGTTTGGAGTGTCCACTAGCCTTCTTGGTCTTGGTCAGAATTGAGCAATATGATGGAAAAAGAAGGGAAATAGGTGGAGTTATCCTTTAAGTACACAGTTAAAACTTTCCAGTGCTTCCCTGACACATAATGCACCTACTTCGGTGTAATGGCCGAGTATATTGGGGACATTTTCTGAGAATGTGGCTATGATATATGGGTTTCATTTTCAATTTGTGGTTTTACGGTTCGTTCTTTCAATTAAATAATCTAGTGGTTAAAAACTGGGCAGTAGACCATAATTCACTGTTAAGCTGCCAGTTTGGAGCCAGGACTGACTACTGTTTTAATTCACTGCTTCTGATTAAAAGAGCAAACTATTGACTCTCGACTCTCATACCAAACATGTTACTGATGTGGCATGAACAAATACAGTAGAATGGCTAACAGAACACAGGAGTAGTGATAAAAATGTAGCGTCAGAACTTAGGAATGAAAACACAGGCTGCATGTTTCAGTGGTTTTGGAAAGTACATCTTTGTCATTGTCAAGTCCTCAATTTTACATCTTTGTCATTGTCAAGTCCTCAATTTTCACACGCAGGATCGACATGCTCCTTCCTTGCTATATATTGATGTAAAGACAGAGCAAACCAAGTGCATGTTGGAGATGGAAGCTGCAACAAAACTAAACAAAAAAGAAAAAGAACGCAAGAAGAAAAAAAGACGTACATGATATCCGGAGAAATTAAAGAGACGGGATTGCCAGTGAAAATGTGCCTTTGAACAATCCATCCATCAGCCTTCAAGAATCAGCAACTCCTCTACTTTAAAAGTTTGAAACTAACAGCATAATCATTAACACTGATAGCCATCTGCTACCATTGATTAATCACAATTCTTAGTATTTCAGCTCAGCTGCTACAATATAATTAATGTTCTGCAGAAATGAAAACTGAAGAAACCTGTTTTTTGTAGTTTTTCTCCCACAATCGCTTAGATTTAGTCCAGATTCAGCACTGGAAACTGAAAACACACACTGGAAAAAATAATAATAAAGGCATATTCCAGATAAATCCCCAAAATACCACTCTTCCCACAGACCCAAAGACCCTGGAATAAAACCAAGCGCATAAAATGTTTCGGCCTACAGGATCAAGGTCAATCAGTTTTCCTGATCCACCCACAATGCATTGTGCTATAACACTTTACAGTGGCCTTGTTCTGGTGGGTGTAGTAACCTATGGAAAAGTAGTGCAAGCTCTTTCCTGGGAAAAAATCCTCTGCCGCACAGGTAGAGCAGCAGTGATGCAAGCATGCAGTGAAATGTGCAAATACATCTGTACACTGTTTTTCCACAGGCTAATCCACTGGACTAAGGCCACTGTAAAGTGAATTGTTACCAAATGAGCATCCAGCATTTTCTCCATCTCTTTCCCTGCTGTCCTAACTGCTGTTGCTTTGACACTTTGCATTGTGGGACAGCCATCTTTATGCACATGGCGCATCCTTCTGCATGGTTTCTGAAGTGTTGTCACAATAACCAAAATTTCAATACTATTTCAGTGCTGCTGGGAAAGACTGAATCCAATACTGAATTTTATAAACATTCAGTACTTTCACCAAATCCTAATCCACAACCGAATCCTGAGGTCGGCAAATTTGGCTTTTGTATTTGGTTTCACAGAGCCAAACAGGTCGCACCTTATCTAAATGACATGCTTGTTAGATACTGAAGGTAGTATTGGTATCAAAGTCCAAATTCTGGTATGGTGACAACACTAACTTTTTTTTCTTTTATAGCAAGCAGAGCAACGCTGTAGAAACGACCCCCCCTCCACCCCCCAAAGTCTAAAGCAGAAAGACTTAAAACAATGTAAAAATAAAAGTCTGATACAAAAGCAAACCATCCCAATCAGAACCCTTACATACAGAACAGATTTTAAAGAGAGGCAAAAGAAATCATCATATAAACAAGTGGATCTCAATCTTCGAGATGCTTTATGGGGTCTGAAAAAAAAAATATGTTTTCAGTCATTGTGCTATATGCCTTTTTGTTGTGAAATAATGCAATGAAATAATTGCTTCTTCCAGCAAGTAATCAAGTAAAATAGCCTGAAAGGGAAAATAAAATTCAACATTTGGTTTTGTGGGTTTATGCCTTCAATAGGGGAGAAAAAGAAAAGGTTGAGATCGACTGGTTGAGAACAAGCGGCTCTGAACTCAATCTCTTAAGAAACTTGAAAGTTACAAGTTTGCAAATGTCAGTAAGTTTGTTCCAAGACAAAAACCCTGGATTGAAAGCAAACAAAATACAGAAAATGGGCAAAAAAACCTAAAGGGTCTCTCATGGTGTTTGCCACTAGTTGTGCACCATGGCTTTACCTTCTTACCAACATGAGAAGTTACCATAACTTACTCTCAACGCAGTGCTTCAACGATATAAACATTTGTACAATCTTTAGAAAAGAAATTCACATTAAATGTGTTGGATCTGTCATCTGGAAACAGTTCATTTCATCATGAATACCTCTCTGATAAGGTTTCTTTCTCTCTTCTTCTCCTCCTCTCTCTCTCTCTATCTCTCTCCTCAGTAAAACCTCTTGTTCCTTTCCTGTCTCTTCTGGAAAACTACAGCTCCCACCACAGCACAGACTACAATTCCCAGCAGAGAGCACAGCAGAAGCAGGAAGACCTTCCAGCCGGTGAGCGGCGTGCCGCGGAAGTTTCCGGTTGGATCGTCAATGTTGTCTGAAACAGAAAAAAAGGCTATGTTCACTCTGCAGGACTTCATTGCTCAACACCAAATTGATGTCATATCAGATTTTTCTGGATTGTTTATTCTAGGATGAAACCCATATCTGATACTAATATGAACTGTGCAGAGTGACAATAACAAAACACATCACATCTGTTTTTGTTTCCAACACATTTCAGTTACAGCGTGTGCTTCAAAGTTTTGACTGAATTGAAGTGTTTCCCTAAACACTAATCAAGTCCGCTATTTGTCTTTCTTTCCATTATTGTGTCTTGTTGTTCTCCATGCTAACACTGGCTCAGCCGAGCCAAAACTCTAGCAACTGTCTCAGGCAGTGTTGGAGCCATTCATGAACTGAATTGAGAATGCATGGTAAATTCCCATTCAGTTCCTGGAGTTGGAATATGAATGTCACCCAGCTGTAAGGAAACAGAATTGGAATGACAGGAAAGAGAATTGAATTCTATTGAATTCCATGAAATTGCACTTCTAAGAGAGGGTGTCTTGACTTTCTAAATATTATGAATCAAACATTATGAATCAAATAAAAGACAACAAATCAAATACATTAAATCATAATGTATGGATTATGATTACATGTTCTGCATCAAATACCACCTGAAAGGTCCCTTTAACATTTTAGAATCAGTATTAATAATATATAACACTATGTGGAATCCCAGATATGTGGTAAAGAAAAACAAAAGAAACATGGAACTTCACAGAATTTCATTGAATTAAATTCAACTCTGTGAAATTCCAGTTCAATTCTAATTCAGTTTACTGTAGGATTTTTCAAATTCCAATTCCAATTCCTCAGTTGAACTGGAACTGATGAGTTCATTCATGAATTGACCCAGACCCTGGTCTCAGGTGAATGCTGTAACATTTACTTGCTGTCATGGCAAATTCTGATTCAAATGTTCAAATATAAGTCACATGTAGGTCGTATGCCTCAGGATCCAATTTTGTAGCACAAATCCATGTGATCCAGACTGGAGTTAAAACATGTGACTCCATACAGGTTTTCTGCTGTTGACAATGATTAGAAAACACCTTTGGACCCGGTGTAACCCACCTTTGGGAGACTTGAGCAGGCTGACGCTGGGTTCGATCTTGGTCCAGTCCAGGTTTTCCTCCTCGGCGGTGTGTTCCACCATCAGCTGGTACAGCTTCATGGAGATGATGTCGTGGTTGTCTGGGACACAATGCCATAAGAGTTAGGACTGTTTACCATTCTGTTAATCACATGCTATAACAGAGACTTGGGCTTGTCATACTTTATTCTGTATGTTAATGTAATAATGTGATGTTATTACATTACCCAGCAATTACATCAAGAGGTTTTATTACATTTTTGACCCATTTAAAGGGACACTGTTATTAGATTATCAGTCACTAGATTCACTCCACCAGAAAATTTCAGCCTGAGATTTAGAGATTGCAGGAGTGAATATTGCAAATTCAATATAGTATATATATTTTTTTGGATTTACTGTGCAGCTCGAATCCTTCCACCTACCAGACAGATCTCCTGTGGCTGCCGAGGCACCGAAGAAATACCCGGTAGGAAGACGAACACCTCCGATGTCAATGCATTCCTTCCATTCATTCTTGTCATCCACATCAACCATGATCTGCATGAAATGTATAAATGACAAGACACAAACATATACACTTGAAATGGTGGCTCAGTTTGTATGAAATTAAATGCCAGGAGTTTGTTTTTCTTACTTCAGATGCACCAGGACCTACACCTTAAAAATGTTGTTACCTAAAGAACCAGAAAATACACAACGATGTCTATATGAGGAGTTCTGTTCCAAATTGAGATGATCACTATTTGTAGAAAAAACTGCCCCTAACAAAATTATTCCTGGCATTAAAAGTGAAACACATTAAGGATTACTACTGAAATTATAAATCATCTCTTGACCTTTGCTTACAAAATAGTTTGGAGAATAGAATGATTGGTTCTTTGGAAATACATTTTTTTTTTCCAAAACAGATAGAGCGTTTTAGAAAGAACGCTTTTACATGATTACTTAATAATGTTGTAGTTATCATCATAATAATAGTAATAACTGTTACTAGATTAACTAGTAAACCTAGAGTACTGATAAGCCTAATGTTTGAAATGTTTGAGGGGACAAGACTTTTTCCAGTCCTTAATTTCTTGACTGAATTTGAAGATTTGATTTGTGTTCAGTATGATGTACAGTGACTGGCTCGGCAATATGACTTTCAATAAGGCCATATAACTCTATAGCTGTGAATTATTCTTCAAACTATCAAATATTACCATTAGTAAATTAAAAGTGGATCTCCAACAACACAGAACTGTGTATTGATATGTTATTAAAAGTGTTTTTCCCAACTTTTCTAGACTTTTTATGAAGTTACCATACTTTAAGACCTGGAAACTATAAGTTTAATTTCATAGGAAACAGAAGAATGGAGAAAAATACTTCTAGTGTTAATAAAGCATATAAATCCTGGTCCAGACACAGCTGTGATCTGAATATAATATGCCTTTATTTGAGAGCAAAAAGATATTAAAGAAGCAAACCTGAGGACACCCAGAGAAAAACATAAGCTGAAGCACACAGGTGATGTTTTTTTATTTTTTACTTTTATCTCTTTGCTCTTCCAAATAAAGGCATTTTATATTCAACTCACAGTTGTGTCTGGACTTGAATTAATTTGCTTTATTAACACTAGAAATATATTTTTCACTCTGTTCGATTTTCTATTAATTTCTTTCAAACCCTTCAGCGCCTGTGAAGCTGTTTAGAAATCCTGACATGCTCCATGTGCAATTATTCACCAATAAAATTAATTTTCCAGACTTTCCAGGACTTAGTGGAAACCCTGTGCATGTGTAATGAGCTTGGTAACGTACGGTGAGTCTTCCCTTGGAGTAGCGGATGGCGAGGTACGTGTCGTGCTCTCTGTTCCTGATCTCGGCGGAGCAGCCGCCCAGCTCTGATGAGCGGCCGTCTCTGCCGTGGTCGTAGCCCACCGTGCCGTTGTTCACCATGGCCGAGATGAAGGGGAAGGACCGCTGGGGACACGGAGACAGAGTGAAACAATACAACAAAAAACAAATGTAGTGTAAGCAGATTCTTACAGAGAGATGGGGAAAATGACTAGAGGAAATACAAAAACCATGATGTACCATAAAAAGTCCACACAATACTTTTTTGGTCATATCAGTTTATGTTTTGAATACACAAAGGCTACGTTCACACTGCAGGCTTTCATGCTCAATTCCAAATTGTAACTCATATCCAATACCAATATGAACAGACAGCGATGTCAAAAAGACAATTTTGTAACTGTTGCACCTGCGCTTCTCCCAATTGTTTGAAAAACATTTTGGTTGCGATATGTGTCTTCAAGTTTTGACTGAATTGAAGCATCTCCCCAAATACCAATCTAGTCGTCTATATTTGCCTGTTTCCATTGTTGTGTCTCATTGTCCTCTGTGCTAGCACTGCTCAGCAAAGCCGACTAAATTATGACAACTGCCTAAGGTAAATGACATAAGATTTACTTATTGTCATGGCAACGCTGACAAATTCTAATGTGAGCGTTCAAATACAAGCTGCATGTAGGTCACATGCCTCTGGATCTGATGTTATAGCACATATTAGAAAACAGCAGATCTGAGTCACATGTGACAGGAAAAATTATTATGAATTCTGACACTGTCAGCTGCAGTGTGAACGGAGCCTACATCACAGGATGATGCCCTGGTGAAATAAAAACAAATATAAAACAAATAAGGTGTTTAACCATGTTTCAACAGCAATCTGCCGTTTTCAGCGAACCATCGTGCTTTATAATGCATGTCTTATTAAATTTCCTTTTTTTGTGGTGGAAACACAGAAAATAAACCAAAAGAGACATGCTGGATTTACTGACAACATGCTGAACTAAAGTGAAGGAAAAAATAAAACACCAAATATCAAAACTCAATCATGCAGACAATTAAATCCTGAGCAACCACTCACGTCCGTGGCGTCATCGTTAGAATAAGTGTCTATAAAAACAGCCAGCCCGTGGAACAGGGCATTGTTGGAAAACACGGGCCCTGCAAAGAAACAAGCAGGTCATTCGCCTCCCCCAACACACACCAACACTTACATCCATCCCATGAAGGTCATTGCGGAAGGAATCCAAAAAAATAGCCAGGCCAAGAAAATGATCTTGGTTTCCAAACACAGGGCCTAGGATGGAGGCAGAGATGGGGCGAGACATGAGCAGACAACTCAAGACACTTTTCTGTGGTCAGCAGTGAGGTGAGCATGCTGAGATGTTAGACGCTAACATCGACACATGGTGAGCAAAGCTTACTGATGGAGTGAATGTGATGCTGAGTGATCTTTAGCTCCCTGCCCAGAGCACAAATGTTTTCACAGGCATTTCAGTGCAGAGTTTGGCTGAGACAAACAACAGAGACAAATACACTATGAGTCAGAAGTTTGGACACACCTTATTGAATGTAGTTTGTTTTCCATTCTCTTAAAGCCATTTTGATCTAAAGGTTTCTGCTTAAATGCTTGAAATGTGTTTCTTAGACAAATATAAAAAGTTAAGTTGATGCCTATGTGTGAATTTCTTTCCAAACCCTTTGCCTTTCCATCAAGGCAGAGGGCGGCTACTTTAAAGAATCTAAAATACAAGATAGTTTTGATTTTGTTTAACACTTTTTTGGTCGCTGCATAATTCCATTTGTGTTATTTCATAGTTTCGATGTCTTTACTATTATTCTAAAATGTGAAAAATGGTAAAAATAAAGAAAAATGTGTGTGTCCAAACTTTTGACTGGTAGTGTATGTATATCATGAAGTGAAATGTAAATCCAAAAAGTTCCAAGGCACTCTCTTTTATCAGAAAAGTGCCGTGCAATTCTTTGGATTTACATTTCTCTATATGAACTGCCCTGTTTCACAAAGCACAGCTCTCGCCTCTACATTGTTCAAGCCAAAGCAGTGTTCCTTCTCTGTCAGCAAATCATAATGTAAGAGCATGCACCTTTTTAAATTTCATTTGCAATCCTTAAAAATAATGTTAAGCATGTTAGGGGGATGAGATGCTAATGCTTAGATTGATTTGTAAGCCAGGGATTCTCCACAGCAGCAGAATATCTTGTTTAGACTGCGTGGAACAACTCCACTCTGAGAAAAAAAAATAGAGCCTTCTGCCATTTGGAAGTTGCAGCAGTTTCAATTATTTTTTGAATTCACTGTGCAGCTCTAGTGCGCTGATGTTTTTTAAAAGCCCCTCAACAAGTGACATGGCAGTAAGTTTTGACTTGCTGCATATCATCAAAGATCTCTGGGAGCATTGCTAGGAGTGTCATTTCACAAAATGTCCATTGTCACAAAATTCTGGGAGAACCCGTTTCACTGAAATGCCTGTCTGTGGTGAAATACTAGGCAGAGAGGCTGAGATGTTAAATACTTATCAGCTGAGCCACTGAAACAAAGAGCTTGGCAAGGTTTTACTGTGGCTGCCATGTAGCTGCCACTTCTCTAGAGCTGAATTTTTGCTTTATTGTAATAATTCACAAAATCACTAGGGTGGGATATCCAAATTTCTAAATAACAACTTCAATAGAATTTACAATTACTTAGCAATGCAGGGCCATGGAGCAGGACAGTGACACCAACATGGCTGCCAGTGAAAACTGCCATAACCAAACTCATCACTCAGTGACTCTGGGCGTCATCCCTACCTGGATGCAGTCTGTCTTTCGTGTACCAGATGGCGATGCCGTCGCCATGGAGATTCTTCTTTCCTGACCCGTGAACTTTGAACTGCACGTGCATCTCCCAGTCCTTCAGGTAACAAGGCTGCATGAGGAGAAACAATAAATCTTCATTTGAACACAAACCTTTCAAAACACAGTCGCAAAGCACTTTACAAAAGGGAAACATGAGAGAGAAGGAATCAGAATCAGCAGTAGATATTTCTCCCTTAAAATTTAATGTCCTTTAAAAAGAGGTTTGGTTGCTACTGTTCATTTTTCATCACCCAAAAGTAATAGTAGTAGTAGTAGTAAAAGTAGCAGCGACAGGGAATTTCAAATACAGATGGGAAGACAAGATGATTCCATGTAGCAACTATCATGTACTAACAATAATCTGGTAACTGGTTTGCCCGTTATTCCTTCATTAACAGCCTGATTTCTGCATGAAGCATACCAATCATTCTCTCCATTACAAAGACACAAAGACAGAAAGAGAGAATATCAAAGCAAGTTCCTTTCCTCAGTGTGTGTCTGAGGCTGAAAAGGTTTCAAGACAACCAGGCTGAGAGGGGGCGTGGCTTTAAGATAACCAGGGGAGAACCAGTAGGCTACACCCAAAGGCAAGTGGGCATAGCTTCAACTGACAAGCAGTAATACCGCCAAGTCCAAGTGGGGATAAGAGCTGTTTTTATCCTGCTTCCTCACCACAGTATTCCAGATGGATCCCTGCCTGCTCCTCTCGTCAGGAGTGAGTCGGACGTAGGAGCTTGTGACCAACGTGCTTCCCCAGAAGTCCCACTGGCTGGAGGGGCTGGTGCCAACACCTAGGAAACAGGCACATCATATGGGAGAATGAGGAAATGACTGAAAGGACAAAATTTGATAGTGTGGAGGAAAGGAGGACAAGTCAATTTATTCTCTCTAAGAACTGTCATCAAGTAGTCTAACGTGAAGCCTAACACAAGTTACTTTTTGGCGTATCGTCACTATATAGGTAGGATGAACCTCTGTTGTTCTCTAGTATAAGGAAAAAAAACATCACACCAAACTGCATTTAAAGATCTGGTCCTGTAAAGTGGCCTAGCACATCAGCAAATACACACGCCTTGTAGAACATGACTTAAGACATTTCCTGAATCCATAGGCTCCAATGGTAAATTCGGCGAACATATAATCCACCCTGCAGCTCTTCAACTTTCAAATTTTAGAGTTGGTTCATCTGTTCACAATCCACTTTCATCAAAATACCCCGTGATCGGCGATAACGAGTGTGCACCCATCTTAAAAGTGTAAGTCATATTGTAATCAAGTGCTGCTTGGCGGATCAGATAAATGCATTTACTAGCAGACACTTACAATTCAGAAAACGTTTAAAGCTATGTTCTAGAATGTATTTAAGCTGCTGATAAGTAAGGCAACTTATCAGCAAACCTAAGGAGTTTTGCGTGATGTTTTCGGTATGCTGGTGCATATAGGAAAGGGAAGATTATGCTTTTAAATCTTTTTATGTTGTTTACTCTTTGACTTCGTTCAAGAGCCATTTACCTGAATTTGACCTTTTCATCTTGCATTTTACCGAGCCCCGTCCTTAACTTTTTGAGTCAGCAGCCTCCAATGCTAACGTTACATATCAACTAAAACGCACTAATTAAATTAATTTTAAAGATTGAACTCTAACACGATAGTCAGTTAGTTGTCTGAATTATTTAAGGAGCTGCCTGTGTCGCCAAATAACTTCACATGCCAAGGCAGAGAGGCGGAACAAGGAAGAAAACAGCAGGTTAGCTAACGAGCTAGCCGTCTTACCTTGGTAAGGTTTCATTAGCGAATGCTCTCTCTTTAGATGTTCTGCATTCCCGTCTGTTATATCACAGCAGACTAAACTAGACTGAAACAGAAGAAATGCCAGTGTTGTGCTTAGAAATGCTGTAAAGTTTCTCATTGTGTTCAAACGGCCTCGGGAAGAAAGTGTCATGACTATTTTTGTTGTTTCAAACTCCGTAGAGCGAACCGGTCCCACCTCTGTTGTTGTCCGGAGAGAAACCAAATACGAGTCTAACTTTTGTTCCTACGCTTCCCATAACTGGGGAATATATTTTCTCGCTGCGTATTTCTAAATTCATCCATGTACGCATACCAAAAGTCTAGCAGTACTATAAAGCAAATTGATGGTAAAACTTCAAATTACATTGGTCTGGGGGAACCTTTAATCGGTGCACGTTTTTACACGGACGATTTTTACAGACGGTATAAACTATATTAGCCAATCAGAGACAAGCACATCGCAAACTAAGCCAATCAGGGAGTACTTGTGTTTGATAAATATTCCACTAGATGGTAATAGAAGGCAGGGATTAAAAAAAAGCAGTGATACTGTAGTTTATTGAATTTTGTCAGATTTAACAGGGATTAATTCAGCTACACTCACTTCACCCACCTTTTTATTTGCAAAAATAGTTCACCATCTTTTAGGCTGGTTTAAATCTGTATGATATGAATTCATAGTATGCATCTTAGTAAGTAGTATCAAACTAATGCATGTTATGTGAAGATGGGGTCTTTTAATGGGAAAAACACAGTGCTTTTCAATAATTGATCCCCCAAAAAAAAATCAAAATCCCCACTAGCACTTTATTTTCTAGGATTCATGCTTACATATTTGTCCTGTGGTAACATAATGTGGTAACTTAATTGTTTTAAATTCATTTTTGGTCATCTATGAATCTTATTCTACTGTTGCACTCCTTAAATGTCTAACGAAATACTCTAGGACAGCACTCCAATTAATTAATTTATATTTATTGCCGCACAATAAATATAAATTAATTAATTGGAGTGCTGTCCTGGAGTATTTCGTTACACATTTTTTGAGGATTCAGCACCCACATAAATAACTGAGGATTGAGCGTGTTTTTTGGTAAATTGTTTTCACTCCTTAAATGTCTAAAATGTAAAAGTTCTTGTTTATATTGGTGATTGATAGTGTTATGATGATCACTGACTGGAGTTCATAGTTTAACTGAGTCAGATCCTGCTCCGGTGGTGAAATAAGACGGTGTGTGTACTCAAACGGTGTGTGTACTCAAACTTTATGATCCTGTGGTGCTGTGAAAGGTTTCATCAATCAAGCCAAGCCCCTTTCCTTCCTGACAAAGCAAAAAAAAAAGAAGAGAAAAGCCTAACTTGTGTGCAGTAGGGTGCTCAAATTATGCTGTAAAAGGGGAAAAAAAAGACTCAACCATGCAGAAAATAGCCGTTTGTCAGGGAGGTGATAACATTACAAACTTTTCTTTTGCTGTCACTCCTTTGATATGTTGTTGAGTCCCTAACAATCTGTAACCACTCCAGCCACTGGCATGACAGGCCTCAGTCAAAATACTAAAATACTATAATCTGCTATTTGGAAAGCACAGCATCCTTTCCTGTGTGCTCTAAATTCATGTTCGTATTGTCCTGTGCCACTGATCTATCTGAGTATTCAGCCACCATCTATAAAGATATTATTCTATAATTATTAATCATAATATTTATTATTATTATTATTATTAATTATTAGGCCTGCTTAAGGGCAAGTGCGTTTCGTTTCAAATATTCTGTTCGCCCTCACCCTCGCTCTGCAAGTGGCCACTCGTGTGACATATGGTGCAACGTATCACCAAGTGAGTCCCCAACAAAGTTACGGAAGTCCAAACGGCTCGTTTAGAGGCTCGCTTTTCTAATATGGATTGTGTGGATTTAGTTGGCGACCGTGCGTTTTGATACTTTCACCATGTTTAGATAGACCATCCAACTCCTTTATAATCACAGAGGCAAGGGGAGTCCTGCTTTACACGATATGGGACCTTTAAATGACTAATGAAATGCAGGGATGGTGTGGTGTTTGGTTAGAATGAAAACCTGCAGACTCTCTTCCCTCCACGGCTCATTCCTGCCAAACCCCTGGCAGACATTTTGAGCGTTTTGGCCTCAGTAGGAGCAGAAAGCCTGGACCTGGCAGAGCGAACCCACTGTGCTGCAGAGGAACACAAAGCCTGTCATTCACACTGAAAGCTGTCCAGAGCGATCACAGCCAAGCGATGTGACCCCGCTCCACTGAGGCAGTTTCCCCATGAGCTCTATAGGGGGGATTCAAACTGGCAACCCTCCGGTCACGAGCTCGCTTGTCTCACTGTGAGACCGGCGGCGTCCCCTCGTCTCCGCTCATGGACCACAACACAACACACTCTGATGGAAGTGTGTTGTGTTGACAGAGGAGAATTAATTTAGTTGATTTAGTTGATTTAGTTGATACACATGACATGTTTTGCAGCACCAACAAACTGCTGGTCATGTGCGCACACACACACACACACACACACACACATACATATAGTATACAAAGAGGCACATACACACATACAAAATAATAATAATTTTATTTATATAGCACCTTTAAAAACAGAGTTTACAAAGTGCTTTGACAGACAAAATAAAAGCAGAATACTCAAATTATGAATTTAAAAGGCAATAAAACAATAATAAACATGGATAGTAGGATGAAAACCAAGATAAACAGTAAAATAGAATAAAAGTAAGATAGAATTAAGACAGAGTTAAGATAAAAGACGTAAAAAGACAATAGAAAGATGAAAAAAGATGGTAAAAAGCTGATAAAGAGACAATAAAAAGCCAATAAAAGATAAAAAGATAAAAGATAAAAAGATAAAAAGACGATAAATACAAATACATACATATACACAAAGAAATATACATAGACACACAGAACACACACAAACACACATGCACACAATGCACATACACACTTGCACACAGACACTGTCACACACACACACACACACACACACATAGACACAGCTTCTTGCATGTGTGCAATCAAGCATGCACAGACATACACAAAACACACACACACACGCACACACACACACACACACACACACACACAGACAGACACACACATGCATCACATGTTCAGACACAGATGCATGCAGTCAACCATACACACCCACACACATACACACACACACATACACACACACCAGGTACAACAATGCACACACATCCACACACACACAGATGCATGCAGGTAAAGGTTAAACATGCACACATACACAGACAAAACAAAACACACACACACACACACACACACACACACACACACACACACACACACACACACACATAACAAGTCACAAAAACAACCCAAAAACAGAGACAACAACAATGTCATTTGTGTCTGTCTGGGTCTGCCTGAGTCACCCGTCAGCAGGACGTCCCGTAATGTGGGATGAAACCAAACTCAATTAAGCGAACGCTCAGATTTTAGTATTTTCTATTTCTGCGGCTGTTTTTCCCGGCCTGAATCATTCCATAAATGTCACTGCTGTTCCACCGCCGGCTCTGAGCGGCACCAGTCTGCAGGAAGACCATCAGGCTGCAGTTTAACGGCCTTCTCCTCTGCTTTTATGGGACTGAAACAGATGTGGGGAGCAGACACGCTATGTGGAGATATGGGACTTCACTGACAGGTTGATCTGAGTGTGCCAACTTAACCGTGAGGGAATTTGGAAAGGTTGGAGATGGCGCAACACACACACACACACACACACACACACAGACACGGACACAGAAACACACACACACACACACACACACTGGGGGAGCTCGTTATTTGCATTTTAAGAGATGGTCTCATTTCATAAAATTTCATGAGACCAGGCTGGTTAATTCACCTTATTAAGTGATACTTGGTGCTTTAGGTAACATACAGTATCAATCATATACTCATGAAGACACACACACACACACACACACACACACACACACACACACACACACTCATGGATGTGGATGAGTATATGGAAACGTAGACATACTAACACACACATAAACTGTTGTGCACACACTTTTCTTTTATTTATCTCCTTTTATTTAGCGAGAAAGTGTTTGTTCTAGTTTTGTGCTTTAGGGAACATACACATAGTCACATGAACACACACACACACACACACACACACACACACAACACACACACACTGGGAGAACTCGTTATTTGCATTTTAAGAGATTGTGCTCTGCTCATTTCGTAAAATTTCATGAGACCAGGCTGGTTAATTCACCTTATTAAGTGATACTTAGTGCTTTAGGTAACATACAGTATCAATCATACACTCATGAAGACACACACACGCACACACACGCACACACACACACACACACACACACACACACTCATGGATGTGGATGAGTATATGGAAACATAGACATACTAACACACACATATAAACTGTCGTGCACACACTTTTCTTTTATTTAGCTCCTTTTATTTAGCGATAGAGTGTTTGTTTTAGGCTTTAGGGAACATACACAGTCACATGAACACACACACACACACACACACACACACACTCATAGATCTGCATGAGTACAACACAGAAACACAGATATACAAACTGTCATACACGCACTGTGCTTTTATTTAGCGCCTTTTATTTAGCGATACAGTATCTGTTCTAGTTTCATGCTTTAGGGAACATGCACATACTCACATGAACACACACACACACACACACACACACACACACACACACACAGAAATATTTAGTGCTGGCTGTCTGGATCAAGCGAAGCCTGATGTCAGCAGAGAAAATCAGCCAAACTGTCCACTCTGCACTGCCCTCATCACTCCTTTTCTCCTTCATTACTCCCAGGCTCAGGGTGAAGTAATAAAAAAAAAAAAATCTCTACATTTTTTATCCGTAGCATTTTTTAATCACCACTCTGCTTGCTTTGTTGATAATAAACAAATATTACAGCTGACACGGAAATGTTTTCTGCTTATTCTACAGTCCCGGCTGTCACTTCGGCCCTTGCACTGCTCATTATCCGGCTGCTGGTGACACAGGAAGACTGTTGCACCGGCTGTAAGTCGCTCTGGATAAGAGCGTCCGCTAAACCACAGGTTCTCAACGTGGGGTCCGGGGACCACCAGGGGTCCTTGAGGGGGTTCCAGGGAGTCCCCAGCGAATTGATAAATTGATAAACTTCACCATTGTTTAATTTACAAGAAGTTAACACGATGAGAGAATGTAGAAGAATGACTGTTTTGATCATAGTTTTGCTGTTATCTCTCCTACAATACAGATAGTCAAGGAATTCTGGACAAAATCATATCTAACAATAAAAATATTCTCAGATTTGGGTCAGAGAGACAAAATCTCATCAAATGGGGGTCCGTGGCTCTAATGTGGACTAAATTAGGGGTCCTTGATATGAAAAAGGTTGAGAATCACGGCGCTAAACAGCTTAAGTATAAATACTGCACTGCAAAATATCATCTTATTGAGTCATTTAGTCTCATATTTAGCCCTCGAATCTTATTTTTCTTAAAACAAGAGAAAAATTCTGCCAGTGGGATGAGATAACTCGTGAGATAACTTGTTTCCAATGCAGCTTCACTTGTTTCAGGATTGTTTTTTTTGTTTTTTGTTTTTAGAAATGAGAGGCAGTATCTTGAAACCAGTCAGAATAAGGCAGATCACTGCACTACTGTCAGGAAAATGACACTTGATTCTACAAAATTCTTGAAACAAGTTGATTTGCATTGGAAATATCAAACCCCATTGGCAGAATTTTTCACTTATTTTAATCCTCATCCTACCAACATATTTAGCATACAAGGACTACCGACTGAGGTCAGACTGCAGATTATTATTATTTTAGGAAAGTTACAGTTAATTAAATGATGTATTGTATTTCTGACTTTGAACATCATCTTACCTTAGGAAGAGCAGTATTTAGGGTCACAGAGCACATGAGGAAATCTGTGTCTGCTGCATCTGTGTCTGTCTCCTTCAAAATGACTGACAGAGAGCCCCTACCCCCCCTGATAGTGTGTGATACTTTAAATTAGGACCCATGGCAAACATGAACTCAATAAATAGTTCCATCTATTGAAACTGCATAGGCGGAATTGGGTGCTTTTGACTGGGGTCCCCCAGGACCCCAATACATTGGTATTTTTAAAAAGCACTAATTAAAACAGAAACAGAAAACAATGATATGAAGTCATTAGGAACAAATTGATTGACAAAGTCATGAAAAAAAAGTATAGCTCTGGGGTCTGCGGGTACCCCAGTCGGTAGGATGAGGATTAAGAAAATTACAAAGTTAGGACTTAATAATAGACTAAATGACTTGTTAAGATGTAGATTTTTTACAGCGTGCTTGTTCACTGAAAAACGAGACAGAAAAATAGGCCTGTAAATCCACATGGAGGTGAAGACAGAGCCAAAATGATGACAGTAAATCATTGAAATGAAGTAGAGATGGAGATTTTTCTGTGTGTGTAAAAAAAAAAAAAGAGTCAGGCTTTATTCAAGATTGGTTTTTACACTTTCTGCGTGTTTGTGGCCGATGGGGAGAAACATCATGGTGATTTATTAGGTCTGCTGATGCCGGGCTTCAGGAGATGCTGTGGGTGAAGGATTCAACACTGATACATGGAACATACACACACACACACACACACACACACACACGCAAATACATACTCATATACGCTCACATAAACTTACTGATCTGAAAAGAAAATCTATTCCCATAACCCATTTAGCGCAATTACTGAACCAACACACATTAAAATTAAATCACTCTCATTTGTGTCTAGACCAGAGGAAAAAAAACATGACATGAGGAGAGTGTGTGTGCTCATATTACTGTACTTGTGAGGACCAATCTGTGCAGGAAGACTGAGATGAGGATAAACAAAGTGGGAATATTTTAGGTACACAGGCATCTTAGGTTTAAAGGTTGGGTTTAGGGTCTGGGTGAGGAGTAAACCCCATAGAAAAGATGAGAAAAATAGCACATCTCCATATGAGACAAATTTAGGATCAATGGTACTGAATTCGTTCTCCTAAATCCCCACTTGGGATCGATAAAGAGATGCACATGAGAATAGGTTCATTGTCAGAAGTGCTGGAGACAAATAAGAAAAGCATTACATCTCATTTGCAGATGCTTCACTCACAGATTGCTGATAGATTTCTGAGATGTTTGAGGAGCATGATATACCAGAGAGAGACCATCCAAGGTAACAAGTATTTTAAATGAAAATCATCTATGTCAAGGAGAATTAAATGAGACAGAGTACATCTTATCTAGGATATTACTTTCTCTGGGGAGCTACAATTTGCAACTTGTCACCTTGAGTAAGTGAAGTGTGTTAGTCCCGCCCTCCTCCCCTTTCACTTGGTCAAGTTCCCGCCCGCTAACACCTGTCAGTCATCTTGAGGAGCTGTCATCTCTCCTGAGGCAGAGGGAGCCGGCAGTGTAAAGCCTCCACAGGTGATGAAGAGGCAGACGGAGAACGCAGCCGGTCTGCAGTAAATAAAATCAACGCTGATGTTTCTGAACGTTTAGCTTCACGGTTCTTTCTTTTCTCACTACTTTCTTTCCTTTTCCTTTGTTGTTGTTGCTGTGACTTCCTGCTCTGTGGCCACTAGCCTCACCTTGGTAGCCGACATCATTGAAAAAACAATTTCAGGCAAACGTCGGGGTTTAGGCATGAACACACAGGGTCACAGACAGACACAGACTCATAATGTATTTTTTACTGTTATTTTAAAGCCAAAGTTGCATATTGCATCTTAGATTAGGCACTCTACAGGGACTCTTTGTGTGTTTAACTCTGTGACTGTAGTTACGGTTGTGGACACTAAATCCAAGATAAATTTCTGCTTATGTGGACAATAAAGCCTATCATTATTTTATCAGATCTGAAATGGTCTTGTCTTCATTTTATTTTATTTCAATCTTTCTGATTATCCACTGCCTGAAACTAAAAAAGTATTAAACAGACTATTACCACTGAAGTGTCATGATCATTTATTTGATCACAGTTATTTAAAGACGTGTGACTACAATGTGAGTGTTATTGTGCTGAAATGGTTTAATGTTTTAATCGCTTTTTGGGTTAGACTATTGGGAGTTTGCGTTGGCCCTCAAGTGTGTATTGGAGAGTGAAGCCAAGTGGAAGTATGTAAAGCTCTACTGTGTTGTAAATGACAACATTTTGAACACAGTTGATCGCAAAAACTAGGAAAACAAATGGCAAAAACTCAGGTAGAAAAGCCCAGGTAGGAAATAATCAGAATTAAGAAAAGAACTGTCATTTAAAGAAATTGGTTTAAAAACCTTGTATGTTAAAGGTTTCTAAACCAATTTCTTTAAAGACGGTAAAGTAGAGGCTTCAGGGAGAGAGTTTATGTATTTTCTGTGTGTGCGGCTAATGCCTGAACAGCTGGCTGCGTCTACTGTGTATTGATCCCCAGAGGGACCCACAGGACACACTGATAATATACTGTCATCTTTAAGTTCCACTTCACGGCTTTATTGATCTCCTTGGTGCTTATCTAGTGCTTACACTGCTGTTTAGGGGAGCTGTATTAATGCGTTTTTGTAAAATACACTCAGATACACACACACACACAAGTTCACGCCAACATACATACTGTACGCACACGCTCTTAAATGCACACACGTGTGTACATACATACTTGTTCACACGCAGAATCACACATGAACGTATATGTAAACGTGCACAGACGCACACGCACACACACACATACATGGATAATCTCAAATACACACAAATGTGCACACAGAAACACAGATAGAGGCACACAAGCTTGTAAACACACCTACACACACATCAGTTTATTTCTCTGTCTTTGTCCCTCACAAACACACACACGCACATACACACACATACACACAC
Source organism: Centroberyx affinis (assembly GCF_046629955.1). Lineage (NCBI taxonomy): Eukaryota > Metazoa > Chordata > Actinopteri > Beryciformes > Berycidae > Centroberyx > Centroberyx affinis. Next base: position 104,913 of record NW_027279900.1, read on the forward strand.
ACACACACAATACACTGTTGAATGCGTTAGGTCCTGCCTTCAATATTCTGTTTCAACTGGAAACACATCAAATTAAGGAAGCAAGACGCTCTCAAAATGCCGTTTCATTGTGAACACACCAACATGTTTGTGTGTATATAAGTGTAGATAATGTATTGTGTGTGTATGTGTCCACATGCAGGTGTGCGAGTGCATCTTAGTGTGTTTGCATGTGTGATTGTGTGTGTGTGTGTGTTCTTTAATGACCATGTAATATCAGTAAGCTGGGCTCTCTTCTCATGAACACACTTAATCTCTGGGCCATCTTCTCGGAGCCACATATAAGAAGCCGTGCCTCTGTATGAAAAGTCAACAGGATGAAAATCTCCTCATCACCTTTTGGTCTCCAGTCGTCGTCGTTCTCAGAGACGGATTCACTCTGTGGAAATGATCGGCATGCATGAAGGCACCCGGGCTTAAGAACCAATGAATTCTCCTCAAGTCTAAACTCCCTCCCATGCTTCACAGAGGAGAGAAACTAATATGTTTTGAGTTATTATTACACAGTGAGATTACACTAAAGCTGAGGAAAGGCTCAATAAGGGCCGGCTGCGAAAACCTTTGCCAGGGAAATGAATGAGAAACTCTCTCCCATGCTGAGGGATGGGAGAGATATTAGATGAATGTAAAGCAGGGCGTTGCTGAAGAAGAGAATGGGGCTCACACTTTCACTTAAAAAAAACAATAAGGGGCGCTTTCACACCAGGCATGTTTGGAGCGGTTTAATCAAAGTCTAGAGCGTTTCCTCCTTTAGTTGGTTGGTTTGTCCAGGTGAGATCAATGAACTTTGAACTCTGGTGGCACCAAATACTGAGAGTCTCAGTCCTCTAACAAGAGAACTGCGGTGCGGTTCGTTTGGAGTGAGAATGTAATCCAACCAACTACAGGAAACCACCCCAAAATGCAAGGGATTATGGGTAGAAGGAGACGGATGTTGACATCTGATAGCCAGCAGTTCCTCATGCTTGGAAAGCCTAGCAGAACAAAATGAATCGAGGGCAAATTAGAAGTCAAGATGAGGTGAAATGTCGCCTGATGAACACCAGAGAAGATTAATTATGGCAGAGAACAGAGAAGTCCATCATGCTTAACGTTACAAAACGTTACAACAAGCTGGAAGTTACAGGGACTTGAATTGGATTTGTTTTGACTCCCCACCATCACTAAAATCTCTAACCTGGCAGGATGACAGGTCACCAAAACTCTGTCCAATAAACGAGCTACTTGTGAGTCATGTGACTTCTGTTTACAAGCCCTGGTTTGCTTGTATTTGGGCAGTGTGAACCTGAAAGAACCAAATACAAAAATGCAACAAAGTGAACCCTCAGACCAAAGAAAACCAACTGTAGGTGCGATCGCAGAGGTTAAACCATGATCTGTTCTGTATTACCCGGCTCCTTGGCTACATCCCAGGAATGTGACTTTTTAAATCCTTTGTGGTATCGCTCTGATCTTTGCTTTGTTTTTAACGGGCATTTCACCCATAAATGAATATGAGCTGTTTTTTGTCCCAGGCTTTGAGGTTATTGATTCTTTGGGGAAGACTTCTCCCCACAGTTTTCAGTTCAATAGATATTTTATTCTACGTAATTCTTTGTTTTGAATACTTCAAAAGGCCGTTTCCGAACACAGTGAATAGTTGCACATGTAAGCTGCTCTGGATATGAACATCTTCTAAATGCTTAAAAGACTGCAGCATCCGTGTTTTCTTGTCTCTGGACAGCCATGAAAAGACTTGGTTTGTGCCACAAAGCATGAAAAATCAGAACTATCTAGTAAATCCAACTATAAATGCTCTCAGGTCTGGGCCTGGTGTTTCTCAAGCCCCTCAGAGAGGGGACTACTAATCCATCCCTCTCAGACTGGAATGAATTGGTTTGGTCTGGCCTGTTTGGTCATTGATCTGAGATCAGTGCACATAACCCAGAGGAAGCTGGTGATTATAGACCCTGGATTAGTAGTCAAACGAAAATCATATGTGCCCAGACTCCATGGGAAGGCAGAACTTACAAAGAGAGACGTATGCAGCATTTTTATTGGTGGAACTTTGTTGCATGTCACCCCCTGTCTCTCCCCAATCTTTTTCCAATGCAAAATGCCTAAATAAAAGCAAGAAAAAATCATCTACATGTAAAACCCACAGCAGAATGCAAGAATTTGACGCTCCTTCTCTGGGTGTTGCTGAAAGTCATTCTGGGAAACGTAGGAAATCACTAATTGAAGTAGAAGTAGACGAGGCAGGTTGAGGGAAAGTGGGTTCACCAAAAAAGACAATTACACTTCATCAATAAATAACTCCTGGAATGTATTGAACATCACAGATTGCTGATATTTAACAGTGTGAGAGTATCTGAGGGGGATGAAGAGGTAAAGACAGTGGTACAGTACTGCTTTAAAATTAAATGCATTTCCATAATCAAGCCATCATTATCTTTTGGTAATCTGGAGAAAGTTAATTGTGCTTTTTTCTCCTCACATTCAGACAACAGTAACTCTCTTTATTCCGACATTCTAGGATTATAACTGGTACAAACAGACCAATCACATCACTCCAATTCTCTGATTTCCTTTTCATTCGATGTAAACACTCTATTTCCATACTCCATGATGCAGTTGTCTCTCTCAACAGTAGCTTCCAATATCCATCACAAAATCCATCAGGGGCAAGTTGAACAAAGATGAACAGAGCTTGGCTTTTTTTGGCAACAACAAAGGCAACAAGGGTAATAAGCCAGCTCCCCCGGGACAGCGGCAACAATCCTCGTCAGGTCCCTCTCCAAGTGAGAATCCTACAGTGAATGCAATGTCACACATACAGCCAATACAGATAGATTTTCCTTTTTCACCCTCCAGACCTCTACCACGCCAGCTATTTGTGACTTTGTCTGTTGGCCCAGAGAGTGCGAGAGCTATGGTGGATACTGGCTCATCCTGTACCCTGTTGAGTGAGGAGTTGTGGCTAGCAGTAAGGCAGGAAGGATTGGATTTGCATCCCTGGTTGGGAAAACCCCTATACTTAGCGGATGGGGGAGGAAGATGGCCCTTGGGTTGGCAGGAGATGGCGCTAACCCTTAATGGACACACATGTACCATACCGGTTGTTGTCCTGTCGTCAGAAGCCCTGGCCTATCCAGCAGTTTTAGGTCTGGATTTCATGTGTGTCATCGGCCTGCACCCCCCCCCCAGTACCAGGTAATATGGTACCTGGTACTTGCCCAATGGAAAAACGAAAAAGGTGAGTAGAGTCGAGTCGAGTCAGGCCGGTACCATGCGGTGGAAAAGCGGCATAAGTTGGGCCAGACGGAGGTTCTCAGCCATAAAATCTTCATCACCCATGATATGCCATTTAAACAGAAACCCTATCGGCTATCTCCACCAAAACTTAAGGTGATGAAGGAGCTCATTGATGAAATGCTTGAGTTGGATGTTATCAAGCCATCATCGTCAGCTTGGTCCTCCCCAGTGGTCCTTATTCCAAGAAAGGACAGGAAATCAAGGTTCTGTGTCAGTTACATAAAACTGAATGCAGTAACCTAAACCGACACATATCCACTACCCACCATACAAGAAATCCTGGATTCTCTAGCTGGCTCTGTAGTCTTTTCCAGTATTGACCTGAATAGTGGATTTCATATTACTAGGATTGAATTTGCAGAGGCCAGCTTGTCGCCAAATTGCTCTCCTTATACACACAATGCATGAATTCTTCCTCAGATTTCTTCTGGAGTTGCTTTGCATGTAATGAGCTTTCCTTTGTCACTTTCCAACACCTCCACATTGTGTTTAAAGTTGTATTTCTGAGGCGGTCCAAGTGTATTCGCCTTTGAATTCTTTGTAAATCTCAGGGTCTTTGCAACATCAATCTTATCGCTGTGTTTACGCTCCAAATGTCTTGCTATTTTCCAAAAAGCAGACCGACAAAACAAGCAGTATTGAGTTTTGCTGTATCACCTAAATCCATTGTCCTTCTTAGAGATAGCAGACACAGACACAGATGCATTTGCATTTTCTTCCTTGTTGAGAGTCACTGTATCACTTTCTGCTAGCACCTTTTGCTAGACTCTTGGTTACTTTCTTCCCCATTAAGATGTAGTGGAGGGGAGTGTGGGAGTTTATGGCAGGGTTTCCTTTGGTTATTTCTCTTTTGACTTTTGGATAAAATTACAAGTGAAGCTCTGAAGGTATCCATCTTTATCTTTATGTACAGTGGCAGCAAAGTGACAGATAATGGGCATTTACCTCAAAACTGAAACTGAATGAATGAAGCTTACATATTAATGTTATTAAAGGCCACTATAATCTGGTCTATACCAGAGTAAATAACCTGACTCATACCAGAATGCACAGAATACACAATGAGAAGCATCCACATGCCAGAAGATAGAATCAAAGGCTTGACAGGATCTCAAACGAAAAAGCCTCATGATCTGAAGGGTTGTGAAGCATCGGCCTTGCATCTAAGAGGGAGCAACAAAGACAAACATTTAAGCACTTGCACACTATAAAACTGACCACTATTTTGTCCCCACTTGGTCAGCAGTCCCCACACTGTGAGTGGGCTCCTGTTCTCCTGTTCCCATAAGGACAGAAAAACAAGAACACACACACACACACACACACACTAAGATGAACATATATAGACGGAGCTGCAAACACCCACAGTAAGACAAAGACATACACACAGACACAAACACACACACCAAGTAAGACAAGCGTACACTCCTACACACACACACACACACACACACACACACACTAACACACTGCCACAAATTCTTACATGCATTCCTGTTGTTAAGAATAGATTTGAATGAAAATGAAAATGAACAGCAGTTCAGTTTATCCTGCAGGAATAAACAGGGTGAGGATCAATTTGAAGAGACTGTCAACACAACAGTCTGGAGACGATGTGAGCTCTGATTTTTAAACTGTAAAATAATTGGCTGAAAGTGTAGAAAAACAGGGTTGGACAGGTCTTGTTTGATCCCTTGTCAGTTCATTCAGAGAGCGGTGAGAGGCTGAGGCTGAGCTTTTTTAATGAGCGGCTGAGCTGACACGCGTCCCGGATCTTTAATTGCGGTGTCACGATCTCCTGCTGTCCAATCAGAGCTCTTCAAGGTGTTGTGATCAGCGGAGCGCTCGGTTTGTTAGCGATCTTGACAAATTCACTTTGAACCTGTGCTTTTGCTGTGTGTGTGTGTGTGTGTGTGTGTGTGTGTGTTTCAGTATGTGTGTGGGGTGTGTGTGTGTGTGTGTAAATGCATGCTTGGATGGGAGGATTTGTGTGTGTGAGTGTAACAACATGGGTGGCTGAATGTAAGTGTGTCTGAATGTGTGTATATGTGTGTGTGTGTTCTTGTGTGTGTGTGCATGTGTGTGCATTTCAGTGTGTCAATGTGTGTGTTTCAGTGAATGTGTGTATATGTGTGTGTGTTCGTGTGTGTGCATGTGTGTGCATTTCAGTGTGTCAGTGTGTTTATGTGTGTGTTTCAGTGAATGTGTGTGTGTGCATTTCAGTGTGTCAGTGTGTTTATGTGTGTGTTTCAGTGAATGTGTGTGTGTGCATTTCAGTGTGTCAGTGTGTTTCAATGCGAGCGAAAATCTAAGTGTGTGGATGTGTGGCTGCCAGTGTGTGTCGCTGTGTGTGTGTGTGTGTGTGTGTGTGTGTGTGTGTGTGTGTGTGTGTGTGTGTGTGTGTCAACGGATCCATGAGTGGGAGAATTTCAGTGTAAATGTGTGTGTTTGTGTTTATGACAATAGATGTATGGGTGGGAAATTGGTGCATGTGGGTATGTGTGCGCGTACATATGAGTGTGTGTGTGTGTGTATGTGTGTGTGTGTGTGTGTGTGTGTGTGTGTGTGTGTGTTACATGGAAGCATGGGTGAGAGAATTTAAGTGTGTCTGAATATGTGTTTCTGTGTGTGCATTTGTGCATGTCCATTTGTGTGTGTGTGTGTGTGTGTGTGTGTGTGTGCTCTCAAGTCTGTATGTGCCAAAAGCCAGATAAATGGACTCTGGAGCTCAGCAAGACTTTCTGAAGCCCAATCAATGAGCAGAAATTTGACTCTCCAAAACCATTATGTGCTTGTCTTTTGTAAGGAGGCCAGAAAACAGTGTGGGACTAAAAAACAACTCGAATCACTGTTCCCACCAGGTGAGCGAGGGCCAGCCATGATGACAAGTTTCAGTCATGGTAGAAGCATCCACCATGATGTGACATTATGTTGTGTGCTGTGTTACGTCCTTGATGATGTAAGGTCATTAAAATAAGCCCAGACTGGATGAATCAAGGCACTGATGAGAATAGTAATAACTAATAATAATAACTTTATTTGTATAGCACTTTTCTAAAAACAAAGTCTACAAAGTGCTTTACATACAATAGAACCCAAAGAGACAGCGATGTAAAAGTATCACAATTAAATAAATAAAATACAGTTGAATAATAAAAAAAAAACTAGGAATAAAAAGATAAAACAAGATATAAACAGATACAAAACAGAGAAGAGAGCTGTACAGCTGTACATTAACCCCCTTACCAAAGACATTAATCATTTTATGCAAAATAATTTTTTAAATTATTTTATTATAAGCAAAAATGATTTACAAGCCTCCGTTAAAACAGTTGTTATATGCAGGACTGTGTGAAGTAACCAAGGAGCAGGATAGTACAAATATGGGATTTATTTTTGTTAGATTTATATTTAAATGTTTGCTTTATGTGAATGTTTAGTTTAGTATTGGTAGAATGTCAATATATATAAAAAAATGAATAAATAAGTCTTCAAATGCTCTACTGTGCATGTGCAGTAGGCTACAAAGGGTGGAAGGTGGAGAATAGGAGTGAAGCCCAAAGCAGTTTGGTCTTTCTGTATCGGGTCAAATGGATGCTGAATGTTTTTCTGAATGCGGACAGTGAGGTTCACAAATGTTTTGCAACCTAGATGATGTCATCGTCCATCTGGGGGATTTCTCTGCTGAGAATAAAACATAAGAGACAACACAAGATTAAAAGATGGCAAGATCAAAAAACATATTACATAAAGACATGTCTATAAAAGTGTTATTTAAACGATGACACAGAATTAGGTAAAAATAAAAAGAGAGCAACTTCAATTTCTGGCAGATAAGGACGTCTTGTATTTTTTTTGTTAGTCAGCATTAGTTCAGAGGCGGATAAAAGGATAAAGAATAATCTCATTAAGTCAACACATCACCACGTTGTCAAAAACCTTCTTAAAAGTAATTTTTCTCACTTTCACACACTGAGCACTTAATGTCTTTTTTGCTTAAATGTCACCCGGCTGAGAAATGTGTTTCATATTACGCCAAAAAATGTGTATGCCGGTGCACACAAAGTGTCAAAACAGGAAACAAACACAAATGGCAAGCATCTGCGGCAGGAAGGAGAGTGTGTGTGTGTGTGTGTTAGTGTGTGTGTGTGTGTGTGTGTGTGTGTGTGTGTGTGGGGGGGGGGGGTCTTGTCTCAAAACTTTACACATTCGACAACCGTAGTCTCTGAGAAACGACCCGCGGCCAGATCAAAAACACAGCCAGACAGACAGTCTTACTTTGAGGGAAGTTCTGGTTTTTGAGAGAATGAAAAACGACGCGGCTGGACTGCTGTTTATTGCCGGTGGGAAATGAACAGTGTGGGGATGTAGTGGAGGGAGAGAGCCGGACGGAGAGCCGGTCCCACGCTGAAGTCCATCGAACTGGAAACTGAGCGAGAGTCTTGAGTCAAATTGATTTTTTTGGAACTTTTGTATTTTCCGTTCAGGAGGGTGTGGAAGAAAATGAAACGAGAAATGTGAAGGGAGAAAGAAGGGAGAGGCGAAGAAGACAGAAGTGAGATTGAAATAGAAGAGAGAGGGAGGAAAGAGAGAAATTGGGCAGTTACTCAAACCAGGGTTTGTATTAGAGTTACACTGATATATCGGTTTACCAAAATACTGGGTCAATATTGGCCCTTTATTAAAGAAAAACGTCCAGTCAGTATCATCCACCTCCGATATGATGGAGGATCCTCCCAGACCTCAGCTACAGAAAAACAGGCTGGAAAACCTGACATGAAATTTTGTTTTTTATTTGTTCATTTAATTGTTTGGTATTTTTTTTTTTTGTAAATCAATTTAAAGGCAGTAATGTATCCCTGTTATTGAATAGGTGTGGTGGGTCACTTTGCTTTAAAGAGCTGCTGACACTAAAATAATTTCATCAGTCTGGGTTTCAATGGAGAGTTTTAGTGTCCCATGATGCTCTAAATGCTGTTTCAGACGTTTTTCCATTTGACAAGAAGAAAAACCTGTGGGAAACACTGAATTCTTGCATTTTTTTGGCATGAAAATGGTCAAATTTAAAGATGTATCGGCACACAATACAAAAATATCGGCGTTGGCATCAGCTTTCAAAGCCTGTATCAGTCGAACGCTAGTCCTATTTATCTCGATTGTGAAGCCATTTGTAGCCTTTGTTAGAAAGATTACTAAAGATAATTGATATTAATATTATTTCCTCTATAATCATTGTCATAAACTTGTCTTCAGTTCAGTAAATCAGAGTGTGAACAAAGCCAGTAGTGGGGTGACTGTTTCAACAGGGGGTTTGGGTCTTACTGATTGGTTGGAGCTCAATAGGTGAACTTCAAAACATCCTGAGCCGGAGTCCTTTAAGTCTCCATGAAGCTTCACAGAGACTTCCATAAACCCTCCTGCTATTCTCCTGCCAGGACACCATGCGGGAAATGTCACCGCCACACAGAAGAGTGTGTGGCTTTATTCTCTTCTATTTTAATATTTATTCCATTAGTCAGCACATCACAGGCTGCTGTTTGCCTTTATTTTCCTCCTCTGCCAACCGCAGCCAATAGACCCTAAATGTCACAGAAGAATGGTGTGATTCTCTTTTTTTCTGCTTAATATCTATTATTCATTTCTCACTCCCTTCTCAATCCAGAGCAATTATGGAGCGGCTGCAAATGGGCATTTTGAACAGAATCCATCCGTTCAACATGTTGGGCTAGAAGTGAAAGACTTCATGCCAGTGAAGGAATAATGGGCCGCTGTCGGCCGGACTGACAGATTAGCAGAGGATGTGAAGCAGAGCAAAGACTGAGAAAGATTGCGTCTGCTTTTGGCTCTAAAGTAAAAGTGTTACTGTGGAGCGCTGCGTTTCCACCTGGTGTTTTGTTCAGGGGGATGAAGCAGCATCTGAAAGAGTGTTTGGATCTCAATTTAAGTCATGTACAGTTACATTTTAGCAGTGGTGGAAAGTAACTAAGTACATTTACTCAAGTACTGTACTTAAGTAGTACTTGAGTATTTCCATTTTATGCTACTTTGTACTTATACTCCACTACATTTTAGAGGGAAATATTATACTTTTTACTCCATTACACTTATTTCACAGCTATAGTTACTAGTTACTTTTCAGATCAATATTTTATATTTAAAACATTTGATCATCTTTGTAAAATAACTATAAAATAGCATTGTTATAGATTAGACTACCCAAAAGTATAGCTAAATTGTTAAGATTAGCTTCACGTTGACAACTTTAAAATGCTGCTTACATGTACATGTATGTCAATAAATCAGTATTAATATTCCAATAATTTATGAAAAATATAACTCTCTAAATGGGGACAGTTTGCATAATGAGTACGTTTACTTTGATACTCTAAGTACATTTTGCTGCCAATACTTATGTACTTTTACTTAAGTAAGATTCTGAATGCAGGACTTTTACTTGTAATGGAGTATCTTTACATTGTTGTATTGCTACTTTTACTTAAGTAAAAGATCTCAGTACTTCTTCCACCACTGCATTTTATATTTTAGGTGTTTAGCTGCTGCTCTTATCCAGGGTGATTCAGGAGTGCAGCAGCAGAGCGGTGGAGCCAGCAGAACAGGCCTGTGGGCACACTGGGCAGCTCCGGCCAACAGGAACAACAGCCTAGTTCTGCCTGGCAGGTGCAAAACGAAAAGGAGAAATTGATTCCAGCCATTCAAAGCTTCCCAGTTCTCTACAACTTTTATCTGAAAGACGACAGGAATAAACGTCTCTAAAACCGATGAATGCTGCCTAATTAGCTTGCTTTTGCTATTGCAGCTTTTGCTCATTCTAGCAAGCAATGTTAACTCATCAAAACAGTGTAACGTTATGAAAGGCAATACCAAAACAATGAAAATGACAGGATTTGTGTAATACATGGATTATTTTTCTTGTCTGTGCTTGTTTCTGTGTGTGTGTGTGTGTGTGTGTGAACAGCCTTGCCTCTGTCTGCCAGACAGACATGAGAAAGCCTCATTAAGACGAAAGGCAATTTATGAATGTTTAAACTGGAAATCCAGTTATCTTCCCAGCTGTCAAAATAAGAAAAAAAAGTGTTTAAACTCCGCAAATTGTCCCTGTCACAGTGTGTTTAACATGCCACACACACACAGACATACACACACACACACACACTCCTACAGAGTAAAGGAGGTGAAGTCAGTCAGACCTATATCTTCTTTTTCCTACAATTCATCTTTCATATTTCAGTGTTTCAGTGTTTACATTCCGCACATCAACACAGTTCACAGCCTGTGAAAGAGAGATATAAAGAGAAAAATGTAACACATTAAGTCACTTTATAACTCTTCAACACACCATTCATCTATACATAAACCCTCCCAAAACCATATATGGTCAAAGACAAAGGACAAATAAAGATGAAAGAAATAAAACACAAACAAAATCACAAAATAGCAACTTTTGTACACACACAAAAACTGAAGACTGTTGATAATCAAGTGTAAACAACATATTTTCTGATTCAGCATTCTTTCTAATTCCTTTTAATCCTTTATATCATTCTTTAGCTCTTCTAAAGCTTTCCACACACTCCCACAAACATAATCAAACTGTTTAATTGTATTCTTCTCAATGCAAATACTTCTTTCCATATTCAGATAATATTTCACGTAATGCTAAATCCTGGGCACTTGTCTACTTTCCAATTCAATAATTTGTTAACAATTAAAGCTGAAAACAAAATGTTAATATCTTACTATTTTATTCGGCTATATGTTGTCTGCTGTGTTAAACATCATGAAGGATTTGGAGTAATCGCTGCACTTCAAAATTTTGGATAACCAATTCTCCTTTCCATAAAATAATCACCTATATCTGACCTATGGCTTCAGATTATACAAATAGTTTCATTTTAATATGCTATAGGTCAGTTTTGGAAAACATTGTCACCTGATCAAGGTTCAAGGTTTGCATACAATGACACACATGCACGCACACACACACACACACACACACACACACACACACACACACACACATACACACACACACGAACCGATCTCCCACCCATGCATCCATTGCCATAAACACACACACACACATTTTCGCATGAACACACCCACACACATTGTGTTTAATCCTCTCCCTGTCAAGAGCAAAATTTCTTCTCAGTAACACCTGCCTGCACAAACAGATACACACGGGCATGTACACACACACAAACACACACATACACGTACACACACACAAGTGTACACAGACAAACATACACAGACACAGACAAAACACACGTATGGATTCATAATCTGTCATATACCACTACCATTGGTCATCCACTGGTGTGTGGTATGTATGGTCTTATGAAGGAGTGATTTTTAAACATAGGGATCACACACTCACACACACACACACACACACACACACAGATGCACACACACACTCACAACCAGGACAGATTTTTCCCTAAGGCCTCTGAGCAGAGGAGGAGGGTCAAACAGGCCCCAAATCAAAGGACTAATAATCAATTTGGTTCTTACTTAACCTCTTTATAGGGCCTAATATATTTGTGTAAATTCAATGTTTATGTAAGTTTCTGCATGGAAGTCACACACACCGAAAAGAAAGTTCAAAGTTGCTGATCACTGGCACAGAAATCTCACATGAAAGAAGAAAAAAGCATCGCACACTGTGGCTCCATATGCATAATGTTGTCTGGAAAAAAATACATTATGCATATGAGTTATCATGAAAAAAACATTATGCAAATGTGCAATGCTTTATTCTTCCTTCATATAAGTTCATGTAACATTGGTCCTGGGAATATATGAAGACTTCATTCCAAAATGAGATCAAAACATAACGCCTACTCCAACAACAAGACTGGAATAAAGTTAAACCCACTATTGAATATTATTGTTATTCTCTTTCTTGCACCCTTTACTTACAATTCAGTAGCATTTTTGAGGATGCAATCATCTCTGCTGTTTAGATGCCAAGCAATGAACATCAGATAACAATATTTTCCCCCCAAAAGAATAAAAAGTTGGAATGAATTCATCTTTTCTGACAAGATTAAAGTCAAACCTGCGCCTTAGTCAGCTCTCTACCTTGCAAGACTGCTTAACAGCAATCAAGGACTGGAAGTCACACAACTTCCTCCAGTCTAACCCTGACAAAACAGAAGTCCTTATTATAGGCCCTGAGAGCATTTCTGATAAAATACAGCAGTGTATTGGTCCTTTAGCAACAAACATCAAGCAAGCCTCCAAAACCCTAGGAGTCTACTTTGACCAACATATGAACTTTGAGTTGCATATAAAGAAAGTGGTCCAATCCTGTTTCTTTCAACTAAGAAATTGCCAAAATCAAATCTGTAAAAATCATTCATGTTTTTGTCTCCTCCCGTCTTGATTATTGTAATTCACTGTTCACCACCCTGAGTCGCTCCTCTGTGTCGCGGCTTCAGGTCCAAAATGCGGCCGCCAGACTTTTAACCGATACACACCGTGGGTCACACATTACACCAGTGTTGGCCACTCTGCATTGGTTACCCATCGACTGCAGAATTGATTTTAAAATTCTCTTAATCACCTATAAAGCACTCCATGGGCTGGCCCCACTTTATATATCTGAATTATTGTGTCCCTTGGCCACAGTGAGATCACTGAGATCTCTCAGGTCTTCTGACCAAGGCCTTCTGGCTGTCCCAAAATCCAGGCTTAACGAAGAGTGACCGAGCTTTTTCAGTTGTAGCTCCCACTCTCTGGAACTGTCTTCCTTTGGTCATAAAAAACTCAGAGTCAGTGGATAGTTTTAAGAAGCTTTTAAAAACTCACTTTAAGCACTTTGTTTTGCGTGTTTGCCTTCTGTGCAGTTTTTAATGTTTTTATTTTCTTTTCTGCTTTTCTTGATCAATATGTTTATTGATTTTTCTTTTTTAACAGAAAATGTATAAGTAAGTAAATGAAAAACAACATCAGCATAAAACAAAAGTCAATAATCACATAAAAAAAATAATAATTTGCAAGAAAAAAAAAATAATAATAATAATAAAGTCAACTAAAATAAATAGAATATAAGAGATAAATAAATAATGCTTTTCTGTTTCTAACTTTCTTTTTATCTTCAGTTTTTTAATATTTTCATTGTACAGCACCTTGTAACTCTGGTTTTGAAAGACGCTTTATAAATAAAGTTTACTTACTTACTTAAACATGAGATGATGATTTTGTCTCCACCAAAAATGGATATGCAGCATTTATGAACTTTCTATACGGTTTCCACTTCTCCATCTCTGCACTGATCGATCAGTGTTATATAAATTCTGGTTTTGATGCAGTCTGTCAGCCCACTTGTGCGGTTCAGTTGCAGCCTGAGCACCGACAATCTAATCATGACAAATATTTTGCAGTTTAATGAATCACGACAGGTCGGATTCCCCGCGCCATAGTTATGCACATTGCCTGCGCATAATTCCAAAACAACAGTTTGGCAATCGCATCCCAACTCCGAACACGTGTAATTGATTTCAGCCTCTACAAATCTGTTGTGAATAAGCAATCACATTTGGCCCAGACAGAGAAGATAATCATTTCCGAAACTAATTTGCTCCACTGCGGCCCGGTAGACTAATCTCTGTCAGTGTCTGTCTCTCTCAATTTCTGTCTCTTTCTCTAGTTTGCTGTCTGTCTGTCTCTTTCATTGTGTTTTTCCACAGAAATTCACGATGAAAACACACTGTAGATGGTCATGTTTGCATCATATCACCACAGAAACACATATGTATTCAATGATCAACCTACCAGTGTCTTCATTGTTGATTAATGCATGTCCTCTGTGATGTAACATTTAAATGCAGCAGTCACTGTAGGATGATGATCTGGTTTTGAATTCTCACTTGCCTTTTTGAAAATTGTGTCTGTTATTGAATTGCCACAAAAATAAATAGGGATAGATGTTTAGATCTGTATATTTATGAGCTGCTTAATTTATTTAGGCCTCTGTTAATATTTAAATAGAGAGGGAGAGAGAGAGAGAGAGAGAGAGAGAGACAGAGAGGGATTATAGCATTATAGTCCATAGCAGTGGTTTTCATTCATATGCTACTGTGCCCCAAGAGTATGCAAGATTTCATTCCATCCAAACGCTACAGCTGCTGATTTCACTGCTTAATTACCTCCTCTCTGGTTGAAGCATAGACTAAGAAACAGATGTAGATGGATGTACTGAGTGTGATGTCACCCGCTAGCTTCTGAAGGGCCGTTTTGAAGCCTGGAGGCTGTGTCTGCAACCCGACCCGAACCCGACGGGACCCGAGACTGTATGTCGGGTATTGGCCGGGTCGGGCTTGGTTTTTAATTAAATAATTCGGGCTTGTGTCGGGTCGGGCTCGGTTGTTTTTTTTTTTTTTTTCATGCGTGGAAAAAAGCACAATGTTTTATGCTCCTCGCTTTCTCCTGAAGCTCTGTGTCACACAGGCTGGGCACACACAGCCCCCCTCCCTCTGCTGATCTCTCTATCTCTCTCTCTCTCTCTCTCTCTCTCTCTCTCTCTCTCTCTCCTCTCCTCTCCACTCTGTCACTGGTGCTGAAAGATGCACAGTGGCTACAGCAGCCTACCAAAATGGACTTTTTTCATTTCTGTTTTACTACTTAATTTTCTGTTTTTACAAATGATAAAGGGAAAATCAAGTCCTTTATAAATGTTGTATAGTATCTGCCGTTTCTGACCAGCAAAACGGAAAATGCCTTTTATTTCCGTTTTTAATTTGTGGATTTTGATGTGGATTTTTAAATTTCTGTTTCTGAAAAGCAAATAGAATGACCAAAAAATGCACAGACCACGAGGCTATGACTTTTAAATAGGATTTTGATTTCGGGTTTCGGGTCGGGTTTGGTCTTCAAATGTTGCATTACAGTCGGGCTTAGTTTCGGGTCGAGCCTGAACGCCGCGGGCTCGGGCTTCATTTCCAGACCCGTGCAGACCTCTAGTTTATGGTCTCCGCCATGTTGATATTTTTTTGGAGCCGGAGCAGCCAAAGCGAAGCCGAGGGTTGAATTCAGGTTGTCTGCAGAGCGGCAGCTCCGCCTGCTATTGGTCCATAATCGGCGACCTGTCGATCACTGGACCTGTCAATCACTATCCATTACATCCCATTAATGACACAATAACTTTGAAAATTGCCATACGGACACACATTAGAAGAAGTGACATTAGCTACTGAGACCAAAACTACTTCAGGAAAAAATGTAATGAGCTGATATTTTTAGCAGAAGTTGTGGTCCATTGACTTCATGGAGTTGGATAGTTTGAAGTCTTTTTGGAGCCGGACTCTTAGCCTGGTAAGACCATCCTGATCACGTGACCTCACATTCTGTTTCGCTCCACGGATCAGTCTGGACTTCCAGCCGCCCACATCGATTTCAGTGGGCGGGAGTACTTGCCTTGACAGACAAACTCCTTCAGCCAATCAGCGTAACAAAACATGTGACGCCATCACAGTGCGCTGTTCAGTGGACACACGGGATAAACACGGTAACGTTAGCAAGGATTAAACAAGCTATGTCTTCTACAGAAGTGAACGATTTTTGCCGTCTTTTCAAAGAGAACAGTCGAATAAAAGGCACTTTGTGTAACATCAAAAAAATAAGGAGGTCACGTGATCAGGATGGTCTTACCAGGCTACCGGACTCTAGCGGGCGTCGGACTGCTGCTGCTGCACTTCAGGATCGGCTTCAAAATTCACCCGTGTTTTTTTTCACATGGGTGTGAAGGTGTGCTAATCAGTGAAATGAGCTGCTGAAGTGTTTGGTTGGAGTGAAGACCTGCGGACTGTTGGGTCATGATGGCACGTAATTGAAAACTATTAATGGAGGGAAATTAACAGCTGTGTGTCTTAATTGATGGCGTAACGTCAAGCACTCTCAAACTGTAAGGACGTTCTCGTGTGTTTGTGTTCTGGATAAGTTTGTCCTCTCCAAGAAAACTTGGGAGGAACATTCTCCACATGCACACAAGTATCGACCTGGATTTCTTGGTATTGATAATCACCTCCCGTCTGTGTTTATCCGTCTCTCTGTCCCTTGAGGAGAAGTTTGTCTTTAACTTTTGCGTCAGACGGTCTCCATGACTCACTGCTCAAAGGTCACTGGACTCCCTGTAGAAACAATATAGGGTAGAAGACATCAGGACCTGCATGGCTTGTTAAGGTGGAACATGGCCGGAGGGAGCAAAGGAGGAGGAGAGACAGAGGTGAACACACACACACACACACACACACACACACACACACACTCTCTCTCTCTCTCACACACACACACACAAATATATATATAGAGGAGGTAAAGAACAGGTCAAAGCATGGCAGTACAGGCTGTATGTACATGTGTGCTTAGTTGCTGTGCTCCAGGTAGTCGCAAACAAGGCATTAAAACTACACACACACACACATCCAGCTTCAACTTTGCACATCATATGTGTGCACGTACACACACACACACACACACACACACACACACACACACGCTGTACTACTGGCAGACTCAGACAAGGCATTAAAATGATCCGTCATGTAAACTGAAAGTGCCAAATCTCGGAAACCAGCTGCTCTTTCCATAAAATAGACTGAGCAGGTGAATCCAGGTGGAAACTCTGATTGATTTGCCTTATTGATCTCTTATTGATTTCAACAGTGAAGTCTAGATGGAGCTGAAGAGGTGAAGATGGGTTAAAGAAGCAGTTTTAAACCTTGAGACAACTGAGACATGGATTGTACGAAGGAGGGCACAACACTTTCGTACACTGAGAAAGCCTCTACTCTGCGTCCTCCATTGTTTCTCCACCTGGTGGATCTGGAGGGAAATCTGCTGGATCGCTTTACGGCACAAAACAGGAAGAGGTTCTGTTCTTCCAGAGCAAACGGAGCTAAAGCTGAAAGAGTTTCTGGCAGCAGATGGTGGAAGGAGGGAAAGGAAGATGGAGAAATCACTTCCAACATGTTGATCCTCTTCAGGGAGGAGGGGGGTGGGGGAAGCAACAGGGCTTATGGGAAATGTAGTCTTAATGTGGACAAACAGTAGAACTAACAATACTACTAATGTGAGATAGAGGAGACCAATTGTCTCCACCGTGGTCTCATTTGTTTACAGTAATTATCCCAATTCTAACAATTGACAATGATAATATTAGGTTTAAAAATCCCACTTGTAGCATCTTTAATCAGTGTGGTGTCCTACATGCCTCGGCCTCACCGTCATTTAGGCTGTTAGCTTGGGGCTTTTTCCCCAAGACAGTTAGTCGCAGACAGGGGACAGATGTGTGTCACTGGTCTAGCAGCTAGCTGTCCTCCATCAGTAACCACATTACACTCTGTTCAGGAAGGATTCCACTTCCTAATTGAATTGACTCCTGTGTGGGCTGACTGCCTGCTGACTTCACTATCTCTGTCTGCCTGACTCTCTCTCAATTTTCTTTATGTTGCTGTCTCTACCTCTTTCCTCTGTTTCTTTTGTGTTTTCCTGTCTTTCCTTTCTGTTTCTTCCCTCTCTCTCTCTCTCTGTCTTCAATTCAGTGGAGTGCAGTGGAGCTTTATTGGCATGAAATACAAAAGTACTTACTGCCAAAAGCAAAAACAACAGTATGACTAGATTCAGTTAGCAAACACGTCAGTGTGACGTTAACAACAACAAATAGTTCAATTCATAATATTCCCATGATGTCACATGCATTTCCTACCAATATGATGCTTTACCATACACACAGCTCATTAGCTGTGGCTGTTATTTAATTATAATCACCTGTTCATTTATTACAATCATCTGTTATTTTCCTACCAAGAAGGCTTTGTGATGATGTAACAGAATACTATGAATAGCATCAAATCAGTGCAGCAGTGAACTAATCAATGGACAAATTTATTATACAATCTGTATTCCTAATATTTTTGTTTCATTGTTAATGTCCCTCTTGTCTGAAATTGTGACTGGTTAATACTTTATGTATTTTGCTGAATGGCACAGTCTTTTTTTTCTCTGAGAAAAGTAGTTTTCATTTAGGGAGAGGTTTTACAAATTAGTACATATTTTGAATGTATGTATTTTGCTGAATGGCACAGTCTTTTTTTCTCAGAGAAAAGTAGTTTTCATTCGGGAGAGGTTTTAAAAATTAGTAGATATTTTGAATTTATGATAAGTTTCTCTTATTTCTCTGGTTTCTCTTTGTATGTGGCATTTTTCCTAGCAAGGACTACAATAGTGGTAGCCATTATAGAAGCATTTCATGCATTTATCCTGCAGTAGTACTGCAAGTAATTGCTTCTTGAATAGCAACAACAGAATCTGTGCCTATTGTACTCGGAGGACATGCAAAAACAGGGATGTGTAAACCCAAACGTTCAATGAAAACTGTGGAAGAAAAAACATCTGACACTGAAATGTTTCAATGCAATGTTAAGACCTAAAAGTGCAAAATGATTTTGAGTTGCATCATCATTACTGCTTGTACTTTACTGATCAGATGTGAAATAAAAGGAGGTTTTGCATTTATACGTCTCAGTTCTCAATGTGCTATTTACCAGACCATTTCTTATACCTTCTGTCAACTGAAAAGAGAGCAAAACTACATAGTTCCTCTTGTGGATGGAGCCAAAGTGCAGCAGCAGTTCATCAAGCCTGCAGTAAAAAGTGAGACTTAGAAAGACTTCATCTGCAACTTCATGTCAGAGCCAGTCCCTCACAGTCACCACCGGTCCTCCTCCTGCCAGCGTGACAGACAGCCACACCACCGACGGAGCTAATTCAGAAGTGCGCTTGGACAAATGATAGCATCTCTATCAGAAAATTGAGTCTTGACAACCTCTCCAGCTCTGTGTGCTGATTAAAGGAACGCTCCATACATCACTAACATCCTGTTCCTGCTATTTCTGGAATATCATGTTTTGTCGCCTGGCAAGCTAGACACCCAGCTGTGAGGTGACGGTTTAGAAACCTGAGGCATGCAGAGCTGAAAAATGAACGTTAACTTTTATTGGTTGCCAGATATGTCACTCAAACGAGGCTAGGCAGCGTCATTAAGTTCCTAATTTACCTAATATAGCCTACGACAACATGGCAAATTTAAATACTGATGTCATCATTTGGGCCAAGCTGATCAAGTTGTGACTTTTAATAAGATTTCTTAAATGTTGTAAAATGCCATTTATTTTCAAGTTCTGACCTTACAGTCTACATAAACCTTTACACATTGAATCAGCTGTAACATTTACACCTTTGGACATTTTCTCTCTGGACAGTGAGGTGTATTCCAGAAAGGAAAGGTCAGGTATTATCAGGGTCACTTTAATGTAATAATAATAATAATAAACTTTATTTGTATAGCACCTTTCATACAAAAATGCAGCTCAAAGTGCTTTACATAAAACTTGATAATAATAGTAAAAATAAGATAAAGATGAGAATAGAACATAGAATTCACATGAAAAAATACATGGAATGAGCATAAAAACAGGGATATAATGCCATAATTAATGTAAAATAAGATGGAAAATAAAACCCACTTAATAATAATCAGTAAAAATATGAAAAATAAGAATAATAAAAATGAGGAATGCATAACATAAGATGGAAAATAAAACCCACCGAATAATAATAATAATAATACAAATAAAGTTAAAAAATAGAGTACATAGACACACACACTTTACGGGATTATAGAAGAATGTATTTTAAAACTTGTTTCATACATTCATTCTGGAAAAACGACTGTTCATCCCTTTAGAAAAAAACAACTTTAACAAACCAGGAAGGAATACAATTTGTAGGTCGTACAAGTGCTCCCACTTGAAAGTCATGGAATGTTAAAGCAGGTCCATGACAGGAACAGAGTACACAGCTACAGTATTTGTAGTAGTATTTTTTTTGAAGGTCCCATATTATTCAGTTTTCATGTTTTGGTTTTCAAATATACTGTGGCTGAGGAAGTATAATGTGCTTCATTATGTTTTGCAACTAAATGTAGTTAGTTATATGTTAAACTGAATTAGTTACATTGAACGAATGTGAAGACTAAGTCCTCATAATACTGGACCCTGATTGGCCGACAGCAGCAGCTCCTCTAATTCAAATGAGGTAGACCTGCTGTAAACCTCAGTGGAGGCTTTCCAGTTCAAAGACTGCAAACTGACCTGAGGGAGCCAATCAGAACTGAGTCCAGGTAGTCTGAAAAAAGGATGGATTTTTGAGAATGCAATAACTTTAAATTTGACCACTCAAACAAAATTGAATTTGAACAATGTCATCATTAAAAACTGCTGCCATGGATGATGTATGTGTCTGTTAGAACATTTATCCTGCAGGTCTGTGCGTCTCTATCGACATCCTGCAGAAATTATGGTCTGTGGAGATGAATAGAGTCCGACTGAACTGAATCCAAAAAAACACACTACAGAGTCACAACATGCTGCCAGAGCAAGCTTGATCAAGTCACTTGATCAAGATTATATATGTATTTTGTCATTATTATTTTATTGTCTTTTACTATTTATGTTTTGTTTCCATGCATGGGTATGTCAATGTACAGTATGTTTGTGTGTGTGTGTGCGTGTTTCTGTCTGTGTATGTGTTAGTGTGTATATGCATATGTTGAGTATGTATGTGTATGTGTGTGTGTGTGTGTGTGTGTGTGTGCCTGCGTGTGTGTGTGTGTGCAGGCATGTTTGCATGTGTGTGCTTTGTTCTGTGTGTCTGTATATGAATGTATGAGTGTATGTTTGCAAGTCTATGTGTGTGTGTGTGTGTGTGTGTGTGTGAGCCCAGGGGTTTGCAGCTTTGCTCCTGGCACTGAGAGCTCTGACTTGTTTTTGACTCATTTTAAACTGAAGCCCCATTGGCTTTCAATTTCTCAGCTTCCCGCTCCGCTGCCTCGTCCCGCCGGCCCGCAGCAGTTTACAGCCTCAGACCGACCGTCGATAAAAACACAGCGACACAGGCAGAGGTCCAGCCAAACTGCATGAGGCTCCTTTCACAAAGATATTGGCTGTTTTTTTTTTTTACTGTAGATAATGGCCAGGTGTGTACTGACTGTGTAGACCAAACAAGTCCTGTCTGAAAACTGAGACTTCCTGGGTTTTTGAGACGTCTGACATCAACTAAAAAATTACAGAAAGAAAAGAAAGAAATGAAGATACAATGGGGAAGTACAGATCACAATTAAACATAAATAAAATAAATAAATAATGATAAAAAAAACATCATACATCATAGATATTTACATAGTTAATATATGCAATTTCATATAAAGGTCACTGAAGGACTTTTCAGTGACTTTCAAGGTCTTATTTGGTGGAATTCAAGGACTCCAAATTGGCATGTTTTGTGGTAAGACACACTGGGAAAAAATAGACACAGCAGAGGCCTCATTCTTTACTTGTGATCTTATCAAGTCAAGACATTACACTGAAACCATAAATTTGAAAACGCTCGGCTGCGAACTGCACCTAAGCTTGCTCCATTTAATGTCCGTTTGTCCCATTAAATGCTGTGGAATACATCTTTTTTCGGGTGAAATGTCCTTGTGAAATATCTGCCATGAAGGCTGGATTTGCACTTTTGAAGTTTGTCATATTAAATGTGATCATGTGTTTTATGTGCAATGTGACTGTGTGTTGGACCCTGATGTGTTTTTCTCTTTTAAAACGGAGCTGCTATGATGAATAACAAATTTGAGGGAAATCTGACACTAAAGTTCTTTCTTTCTATCGTAATTATTTCTGTATCAACGCAAAGCTCCCTGGCAGGGTTGTTGTCAGGATGTCAAGTGTTGATCCTATAGGACTGAGAGAAGTGAGGCATATGGATGAATTTGGGTTTCCTTCATTAAAAATCAAGCACTTTCAAAGCCATCCATTTATTTTCAAAAACTTTCAAGGCCTTAGTTTATTTTGCTTAAGCCCACAAACTTTCAAGGACTTTCAATGGGAACACTGGTGCCAATTTCAGTGGAAGTGGAAGGAGCTAATAACATCCCCATTTATTTTACATCTGAGAGTTTAGACATGTGTCAGACTGATGTAAATTACATTAAAATAGAATCATAACAACAAAATAAGACATAAGATACTTGTGAAATTGTAATTGTCTTCAGTTTTGTTTCCTTTATGGTGATCACTGCATTCAGCCCATAGTTAACAACACGTTTAATTTAGGCATGTGGAACAAGATTATAGCTTAAGGTTAACTGTAATTTACAATTACAATTTCACATTTGGCAGACGCTTTTATCCAAAGCGACTTACACATGAGATTTGCATACAACACAAGCAAGTTTCTAGATAGGAGAGAACAACGAGAGTAAGTGCTATAGAGCTAAGTTCTGGTCCAACAGGACAAAGGTGCTACGAGACAGTGCAACAAGCTAAGTTCTGGTCCAACAGGACATAGGTGCTACGAGGGAGTGCTACAAGGCAGTGCTATGAGGTAATGCATAGAGGGCATCAAAAAATTTTTTTTTTTTTTTTTTTTTTATGAAAGGAGGTATTCGCTAAAGAGCTGGGTCTTTAGCCTTTTCTTAAGGATAGAGAGGGATTCTGCAGATCGAATGGAGTTTGGCAACTCGTTCCACCACCGGGGAACCACAGAAGAGAAGAGTCTGGCTAGAGACTTAGGGCCTTGCTGTGGTGGCAGCACCAGGTGCCGCTCCATGGCAGAGCGTAGTGAGCGGGAGGGAGCATAGACCTGAATGAGGGAGTTCAGGTAGGTCGGAGCCGTTTTGGTTATTGTTTTGTAGGCGAGCATCAAGGACTTGAACTTGATGTGGGCAGCAACTGGGAGCCAGTGGAGGGATATGAATAGCGGAGTGACATGTGCTCTTTTGGGCTGGTTGGGTCTGATCTTCCTGATGTTGTATAGAGCAAATCGGCATGACCGAGCAACAGAAGTCACATGCTCCTTGAAGGTTAACTGTAAGGCTCAGACAACCATTTCCCAAGTTGAAGCCACTAACCAGAGATGTTATATAAATGAGAGATGTATTTGAATAGGCTTGGTTAATCAATATATGGAAAGATAGCAGACTACCAGCACAATGTATCTTAAACGGATATAACAAAGAAATTAGTTGCATACACTTATCAAAATAGCCTAACACATGTCTAGTGGCCCACTGTGTTTGCATAATTAACAATAAGCTATATTACTGTTTTATTGCATTTTGGCATATATTACTATAACTGCAGTCAAAAACCCACTTTGGAGCAAAAATGCAAGATAAAAATCTCCATATGACAATTGTATTGTATTTAATTCTACTTAATTACATTATAGTAGGGTGTTGTTGGAGAAAAAACGGTACCACACTATAAAATAAATAATGAAAATAATGAAATTGTCTTTTTAGTTGTATTTCTGTGTTACTATAATATCCACTGCTTTAATTTCTGCTTATCGTGAGGCTTTGTGATGCAATAAAGAGCCATAGAATCTGACCAAGAGATGCTTGAGAGTTCATGATGCAGACAAGCTGGTGAAACCTGTCTAGGAGAAGAACAGAATCATCCAGAGTCTAAAGAATAGAGTAAATGATAGAGTAAATGATAACGCATTGATCGATAGAACAAAATGAACGAACAAGACGAAGCGTCAATCAGCTCAGTGTTTAATGAGCTGCGTCTGGAGGGGAAACTGTGTGACGCAGTGATCAGAGTCAATGACGTCGAATTCGACACCCATAAGATCATCCTCTGCAGCTGCAGCTCATACTTCCGGTGAGTCGGTTATCTCAGTGAAGAGATGTTGGTGAAGTTCTTCTGTTTAAATAAGAAGGAACACAAAAGCATGCTTCCAAAATGAAAAACCAAACCAGACAACGGCCTCACTGCGTCATTTCTTACTGCGTTCCTTCTCTCTCTAGGTCAAGTCACATTGTTTCCAACAGCTCTTTTAAAAAAACAGCTTTGTCACATAGTGCTTTACAAACAACAAAGGACCTAAAAAACAGATGAAGACAAGAGAGAGCAAACATCACTGAAAGTACTAGCATTTTTTAAGAACACTTTAAATTTAACGGCACAGTCAGCATAATTGTCTCCCTTCAGGAGAAGTAATTTGCCTCTAAAACTTTACTTTCACATTCACATCTTTTCATTTGGTGGTCAAAAAATATAGGCCTAAGGACAAAAACCAAGTTAAAGTAATGCTAAAAAATCTGATTACATTCAGCATGCATTGCAAAATGATTGGGAGAAATGTAAACTCAACGTAGACAGAAGTAAATGGGATATAACTGATACTAAATGATACTGGTATTTTCCTTTTAAGATATGTATGTAAGTAAGTAAGTAAAGTGTCATGCACCAAAAGGTGCCCCGCATGGGCTTACAAGACACTACAAACATAACAAACAAAAGCAATAACACAGTGAGAGCGAAAGAACAAATATAATACACCTCTATACATGTCAAACAATGTCAAACCAAATATGAACACAATCCTGCTCCTTAGACATTACAGCTGTAAAACATAACTTAGGCACATCTGAGGTACAGACTGTGCCTCTAACACATCAAACATAAAGCGCCCTCCTACACTGTTGGTAGGCATTTAACACAAACTGAGCTAGGTGAAACACTTTGTCTGTAAACAGGTACTGAAGTCTACATTCATCAGACATAGAAGACAAATCAGGACATTCTGCAGACATTTTACAGAAAAGGCTATATCTAAGATTGTGATATAATGGACAATAGAACAAAATAGAGGCCTGATTGTGTGTGTGTGTGGTAGAGTGTGTGTGTGGGTGCATGCATGAACAATCACTTTTTCACTAAATCACTCTTTAATTGATGTTCAGGACTGTATTTCACTGAATTTTCTGCAGTTAAACAGATTGTGTCTATGTACTGTACGTATGCATGCATGCATGTATGTGTGTGTGTGTGTGTGTGTGTGTGTGTGTGTGCACATATAGGACATCTTGACAGAAAATAACATAACATAAAATAACCCTCTGCTTTCCTCTCCGTCCTGATGCCTCAGCGCTCTCTTCACCCACGGCTGGTCGCCCCAGGAGCAGCGGCTGTACAACATCCCCGGCGTGTCGGCCGACATGATGCGGCTCCTCATCGAGTTCGCCTACACCCGCTCCGTCCCGGTGACCGAGGAGAACGTGGAGGAGCTGTTGGTGGCGGCGGACCAGCTCTGCGTCATGGGCGTCGTACGCATCTGCTGCGAGTTCCTGGAGGTGCAGCTCTGCCTGGAGAACTGCATCGGAATCTGGAATTTCGTGGACGTCTACTACTGCCCGGACCTGAGGCGCAAGGCCTTCCTGTTCATCCTGCGCCACTTTGAGGAGATTGTCGGCGCCTCCGAAGAGTTCCTGGCGCTCTCTCTGCAGCAGCTGACGGACATCCTCGAGCGGGATGATCTGAACGTGAAGCGGGAGAGCACGGCGTTCGAGGCCGTGCTCCGCTGGATCGGCCACTCGCCTGAGGAACGGGAAGGTCACATCTCCGTGCTGCTGCCCAAGGTAACTGAGGGATGGACAGTAAGGCAGCTGTCACTATTTTCTGTTTATTTTAACATCTTTGGCATTTAGATGATGGTCTTAGCCTGAGTGCAATAGTATAATCAGGGTGGTAATCAAGACTAAGCCGATTCCAAGTCAATTCCAAGACCGGGTCCAAAGGGAGTCGAGACCAAGTCAAGACTGAGACTAGAGCAAATCGAGTCATATTCAAAACCAAAATAGATAATAAACAGTGTGCAGGTCTTTCCAAATACATAAATAGGATGAACAGAGATACAGTATATAGATCTATCTGCAGGACCTGTGCACTAATCACCATCCAACTAATCAATGCATAAGAAGTTTGAGCACTGCCACATATTACATTAGATTATTAGATGTAATCCATTTTTTTTTGTAGTGCTGGAAAGAAAAAAAACGAAGGTGGCCCAGGTGGAGAAAAATATATCCAAGACGTCCAAGACGTCAGAAAAGTGAAAAGAGACCGGACTCAACACTACAGTATAAAGTTTAAGTCCTAGATCAAATATTTGGTGCAAGCAGTGCAAGGGTCAAAGCTATGGATGACAAATGCAACAAATATTCCTGCATGCTTGGGATATTATAGAATTATAGAATATATTCCCAAATATATGCCTCATCTCACAAAAACTAGTTTAGAATGCTTAATTTCTAACTTGTGTCTTCTCGTCTCTGTCCAGGTCCGCCTGGCCTTGATGACCGCGGACTACTTCATCAACAAGGTGAAGAACAACACTCTGGTTAAGGACAACGCAGAGTGCAAGCCGGTCATCATCGACGCCCAGAGGGCCATGTATGATGTCACCGTCAACAGATCCTCCAACCCTCTGACCCGCCCGCGCCTGCCTCACGCCGTCCTGTTGGCCATCGGAGGCTGGAGCGGCGGCACTCCAACCAACGGCATTGAGGCGTACGACCCCCGCGCCGAGCTCTGGGTCAATGTGACAAACGACGAGGAGGCTCCCCGGGCTTACCACGGCGCCGCTTTCCTAAACGGCGTCGTCTACTGTGTCGGCGGCTTCGACAGCATCGAGCAGTTCAACAGCGTGCGGAGGTTCGACCTCGGTACCCGCACCTGGCAGGAGGTGGCGCCCATGCATGATCGGCGCTGCTACGTCAGCGTGGCGGTACTGAATGGCAATATCTACGCCATGGGAGGCTACAACGGACACTTTCGGCTCCACAGTGTCGAGCGCTATGATCCTGGGACCAACCAGTGGACTGTGCTCCCGCCCATGCATGAGCAGAGGAGCGACGCCAGCGCCACGATACTCTACGGCAAGGTGGGTGGAGCTAGAAATAACTCAAAAAACAGATGTAGCTTAAGCATGACTGGAATACTGCCAGTCTGACTCCCAAACTGTCTGGAAAAGTGACTACAAAATACCCTCTTCTCCCTTGATAACTACTCAACTACTACTACTACTACCTTGAGCTACACTTACACTCACGTAAACGTCATGTTGAAACAAGTTAGCTTGTGTCTTTGTTAAGTTGCACCTTGAAGACTTAAGGTGCACCTTAACTAGTAGAGTGTAAAGGCGTCACCAACCAAACCACTGTCACAGTAACTTTTTCACCTTCTGTGTTCAATAATGTGCGAGCCAAAGTCAATTTCTCCTAAAGTTAATGTTCTCCAAAGTTAATGTTAACCTAGGCAATAATGAGATCAAACATCAGCAAATTTGTACGTTATCTAATATCAGCACAAGCGGAACCCCTCGCACATTTGAGGTTTTTGACATTTTCGCCTTAATTTGACAGGTATGTATAGAAAGAAAGAAAGATTGGGAGAGAGAGAGGGGGGGACAAAATACCATCATCGAACGATAATTCATCTATAAAGGTTCCCTAAGCCTCATTCTCAAGCCAAAAAATCAAATGACAAAGCAGTTTTAATATTCCAGTATTTAGCATGGAGATACATTACGATGTTTCTATTGGATCGCTGCTCTAATTAGTTGCTTACTCCCCTCTATTGTGAAAATGTGACTTAATTGTTTGCGTCAATTACAGGCCACCGTACACTGAGCCAGAGGCCTACAGTCAATGTTGTTGTAATTCCTCCTGGTTACCAGCAGAGGTCTATAAAAGAACGGCCCTTTAACTCTCCCTAGGTGTACATCTGTGGTGGTTTTAATGGGAACGAGTGTCTGGAAACAGCTGAGTGCTACAACCCAGACACCAACCAGTGGACGCTGATCGCCAACATGAGCAGCAGACGCAGCGGCTTGGGCGTCATCGCCTACGGCGAGTACATCTACGCAGTAAGGAGCACACAAACACTGATGACACTAGAGCAGTGATTCTCAACCTTTTTCATATCAAGGACCTCTACTTTAGACCACATTACGGCCACGGACCCCAATTTGATGAGATTTTGTCTCTCAGACCCGAAGCTGAGAATATTTTTATTGTCAGATATGATTTTGTCCAGAATTCCATGACTATCTGTATTGTAGGTAGAGAGATAACAGAGAAACTATGATCAAAACAGTCATTATTCTACATTCTCTAATTGTGTTAACTTCTTGTAAATGAAATAATGCTGAAGTTTAACAATTCATCAGTTTGCTGGGGACCCCCTGGAACCCCCTCAAGGACCCCTGGTGGTCCCCGGACCCCACGTTGAGAACCACTGAACTAGAGGACTGTCAGGGAATGTTTGGGAGGGTTTGGTTGCCAGTGGTTTCAAGTAGGGTTAGACCGATATATCGGGCAGATATTGGCCTTTTATGAAAAATCTGTCAGTCAGTGTCATTCTTATTTTTTTTTCTTATTAATTTACATATTTCTATTATACAAATTCTATTCTAGTCTATTTGTTTCTGTTTTTCTCAAATTGTTGCTTTTTTCTCGTGAAATACTGAATAGTTTTCAGCCTCTCTGCCTCCTCTGATAATCAAATCAAAAACACCTGAAAAGGGAAAATCATTCTCTGGTTGGACAGTCTTTTACAGGGGTCGCGAGTAGGCATCGCTTTGTTTTAAGGGGTCATAAGGCAAAAAAGTTGAGAACCACTGCACATTGAAACCTCTGACCCATAATCCACCTCTCCTCTCCTAGGTGGGCGGCTTCGACGGCACCACCCGCCTGCGCAGCGCCGAGGCGTACGACCCGCCGACCAACACGTGGCGCGCCGTGGCCACCATGCTGAATCCGCGCAGCAACTTCGGCATCGAGGTGGTGGACGACCAGCTGTTCGTGGTCGGAGGCTTCAACGGCTTCACCACCTGCTTCAACGTGGAGCGGTACGATGAGAGCGCCAACGAGTGGTACGAGGCCCGCGACATGGAGATCTTCCGCAGCGCGCTCAGCTGCTGCGTGGCGCACGGACTGCCCAACATGGCCGAGTACGCCGCGCCTCACGACACCCTGTCGCTCCCCAGCACCGAGGAGCCCGCCGGCGGGTCGGCGGAATCCATCTAACTATCTGGATAGCCCTATTTTTAGCCCAGTCCTGCCCGTCCACCTTGGCATAGACTGGCGTAAATAAATGAAATTAGTTTCTCTTTGCATCTAACAAGTGGTACTGCTGTTATTCTAATAATTTCTAAGATTTTTTCAGTTTGTATGACTCTTTCTTAGCTTTGGAAGATAAGATAAGATAAGATAAGATAAGATAAGATAAGATAAGATAGCACTTTATTGATGCCCTTGCGGAAATTCAGGTGCCACAGCAGCAATTGACGGACAATGCCAAAGAAGTAAAATATGTGTCAAATACAAGGTAATAAAGGAATAAAGGAAATAGCTGCTAACATAGAATAATGGTAATGAACATAATATACAATATAATATACAACAATTGTGTTATAAGACATAACAGTGAGCATCCACCTTGCTGAAGTGGCCTTGAGCAAGACACTGAATCCCTACCAGCTTCATTGTGTTGGTCTGTAGCTGAGAAAAGACAAAGTTCTCCTTCGGTTGGATCCATAGAGTCAGAGGCATCGTGCCCATTCAAACTGACGGGGCACGGACCCCCTCAATTTCCAGGGATATAAAATGAAACTTTTCATTCCACTAATTTACAAGATTTAGTTGCAATCATTTAAAATTGAATGAGACAAATGCATAGGATGGGATCAGTTCCTGGATCACACCTCTGTAAACCTCCTTCCCCCTTTCACCGTGTAGTTGGTTTCTCCAAAATGAATGAGAGGAAACATGCTAGCAATGCACAGACTTTCTAGCTAACATTACCTAGCCGGTTGATGACTAGCTTAGTGCAGTGGTTCTCGACATGGGGTCCGGGGACCACCAGGGGTCCTTGAGGGGGTTCCAGGGGGTCCCCAGCAAATTGATGAATTATTAAACTTCAGCATGATTTCATTTACAAGAAGTTAACACAATTAGAGCATGAAGAAGAATGACTATTTTGATCGTAGTTTCACTGTTATCTCTTTACCTACAATACAGATAGTCATGGAATTCTGGACAAAATCATATCTAACAATTAAAATAATCTCAGATTTGGGTCCGAGAGACAAAATCTCATCAAATGGGGGTCCGTGGCCCTAATGTGGACTGTCTTAGTGGACTAACTTTACCACTTTACATTACCAGCAGAGATGAACACAGAGCAGCCCTTGATGTAAGTTAGTGAAATAGCTCATTCCCTTACTGCTCTCAGTGTTCAGTTATACAAACTCTTTCCTACAAGCACCACAGCTGTACAGTAAGATGCTGAAATACATTTGATGTTTCAGGTCAAGATGCAAAAAGGTCTCTCTCCCTCTCTCCCTCTCTCTCTCTCTCAATTCAATTCAATTCAATTCAATGTGCTTTATTGGCATGAAAGTTCACAGACAATATTGCCAAAGCATCAAGATGAATATCAGTCTAGGTGTGTGTGTGTGTGTGTGTGTGTGAGTCAGTGCCTGGACAGAGGAACTGGGTTGCTGCGTGTTCAGCTCCCGTACCCAGAGCCTCCATCACAGAGTGAGGATCAGTAAACTATGTGAAGGAATTAATGTTTGTTGGTAACAAGGGTTACACACATTTTATATGCAGTACACAATAACATTCAGAGAGAAAAATAAATAAAATAAAATAAAAGTGTATTGGTCACTCACTGTTCCTCTGTGTCTCTCTCTCTCTCTCTCTATAAATCTTTGTATGTGTGTATGGGTGCCTTCTATAAATCTTTCCCTCTTTCTCTTATCAGTTGAGACAGTTGACGCTGATCAGATCAGATGTTGATACAGTGGGTCGCCTACTGTGAAGCCGTTATTAAAGATTTGTAAGATGGGCTGTTCACAAAATCAGGTAACAGCTCTCTGTACAAGCTGTCAGGCTGTTGATGATGCAGGATGATGATGAGGCACTGCTGAACCCTTTTTTCACTTTTGAGTTGTGGCTTTTTATTTAGTTAAATGTCACTGTGGCCGTGAAGCTGTGACAGTGTGCCCCTTCAAAAGGCGTGGGTGCATGACGCCCCTGCTGCAGACCCCCGCAATCTCACACAGTGGTTAATGTGGTGGAAACAGACTGGAGAGAAGTCAGTAGTGACGTACACACACACACACACACACACATACATACACACTCACACACAGGTCTTGTTGTATAGTCTAATCGGTAAGCAGTGTTTTGTCCCTGCAGTGGAACAGACGGCTCTGCAGGTCAAAGGATTTTCCACCTCAATAACCTTCTGCTCTGCTCTGATTGGACCTAATGTGTAACTGAATGCACAAACACAAACACACACACACACACACACACACACACACACACACACACACACACACACACATACAACACCGTCAAAATTGAGTGAAATGAACCCCGAACTGCAGATTATATGTTGTGGATGCAAATTATATGAAAATGTAAATTATGTGTGATCATGTTCCTGGAGCAGAAAAGGATTATGTGACAACACCACAAACTGGACACGGCATTTTCAACTGTTTGTCATGTGAAAAGGTGAGATAACGGCTACATTTAGACCAGTGATTCTCAACCTTTTTCATATCAAGGACCCTAATTTAGTCCACATTAGGGCCACGGACCCCCATTTGATGAGATTTTGTCTCTCGGACCCAAATCTGAGAATATTTTTATTGTCAGATATGATTTTGTCCAGAATTCCATGACTATCTGTATTGTAGGTAGAGAGATAACAGAGAAACTATGATCAAAACAGTCATTCTTCTACATTCTCTAATTGTGTTAACTTCTTGTAAATGAAATAATGG
Organism: Centroberyx affinis; assembly: GCF_046629955.1. NCBI lineage: Eukaryota > Metazoa > Chordata > Actinopteri > Beryciformes > Berycidae > Centroberyx > Centroberyx affinis. The sequence continues at coordinate 136,986 of NW_027279900.1, forward strand.
TGAGGTTTCATAATTTCACAATTAATCAATTTGCCGGGACGCCCTAGAATCCCCTGAAGGACCCCTGGTGGTCCCTGGACCCCACGTTGAGAACCACTGATTTAGACAAGTAAAACTACTTCAGTTAAGGATGGGGTTAAGGGCAGGCAGCTAAAACTGTTTGGTTTAGGTTAGGGTTTTGGTTTGGGTTAAATAAGAAACAGTTATGCTAAAAATGAAAATTGGTTGGTTGGTAATTGAACCCAGGTCGTTGGAGTTGAAGGTAAATGGATCCACCCATCCCAAGGTGAAGTCTGAAGTCCAAGTATAGTACAGTGAGCACCATGACTGTATATATTTTAGCAGTGGGAACGAACCCCCGACCATGGAACCTATGAACATTTTGTTCCAGAACAAGGTCCAGGCCAGAGAGTGAGATTTGAAAGCCAGAAATCTCAGCAGCTGGCCAAATAATCATTGAGTCATGGTATTGATCAACAACCCTATCATCCACCGCAGATATGGTCATTTTGTGATATGAGGCAGTAAAATTCCTACTTTTTGCCCAGTTACTTTTGTTGTCACTTAAAGAGTATATGTAAATTTTATCAACTGGTGGGCATCTGATTTTGAAGTGAAACTCATAATCTCGCCCAGATCTGACTGAACACGATCCTCACCTCTGAAACACAAGCAAAGATTTGTGATTTTGTCAACAAAGATTTGTGATTTTGTCGGCATGGCAGCAGTATCAGATATAATTCATTTGGCGAGTAAGTGATAGATTACAACGAGTGAGACCTTTCAGTGAGACAGAGTGGAAATCGTGCATGTGCAGTGTTTGCGTTCTCCTTCCATTCATCTCACTTGAGCATCTCTGCTAAGAAGGAGCCCTTTTTGTGCTTTATCTTTATGAGTTTTCTCTATGAATTGGTGACTTAATCTTCCTAAGTGCCTCCGAGTAATCGAGGGGTGCCGCTTCACTTACAAAAGAGACAGAAGAGAGAGAAGAGAGAGAAGAGAGAGAGAGCTTAGCTAACATTAGCGAGGAAGAGCGATTTAATGGCATTTTAATCAGCGTGCTAAATGACACGCACACTGTTATCGAAGCCACAAGGAAAGTCGACACCGGGATTATCAACATCTCTTTAATCTTTAATTAGCCTTTATCAGAACTGTCACATAGCAACAGAAAAAAGTAATACACATTTCTTCAGCTCCTTGAAAGAGAAGCTTATTATGTTTTTTTTTATACATGAAAATACCCATTTTGTTTCATCAAAATAAATACTGAGGAGTTTTATAAAAGTTGTTTTTTTTTAGTCTCCTTTTGACAGTTTGTTGGGAGTTTTTCTTTATATACACATTCATGCGGTAAGCTGCGAACATAAATGAATAAATAAAAAAAAAAAGAGCTGAGATGGAAGGGCTGGAGGCACAGAAAGAGCAGGAGGGACATGGAATAAAACTCACAAAATTGCACCAATAGATTACATATTTGATCTTGACAGAAAGTACAGTGGCTGCCATTGTAGAAGTCCTTCATGCATTTATCCTGCATCCAATCTGTATTACTACTGCAGATAATTATTTCTTGAATGATAAACCAAAGGCTCATATTAGTATCCTGTAAAACAAAACCATTCCTTGCAACTTCTGTCCGCTGAACAGAGAGCAAAACTAGATTTTTTCCAAACTCTTCCTCTTGGGAATGGAGCAAAACATGCAGCAGTAGTTTAGCAAAAATGCAGTACATGTGGGACTTCAACAGTGGCTGCATCTGTAAATATCTATCTATCTATCTTGCAAAAAGGACAAAAGCAGGAGAGATGTCAAAATAAAAGCTCTAAAGGATTGCACCAAAACTTTCCTTACTGTATTTGGATAGAAAATAAACACCTTTGCAATATGCACATTTTCATTTTGCAAAAAAAAAAAAGGCAAAGAGGCTGTGCTGAGAACTTCAGTACCGACGGCTTTTCTGTGAATGTGAGGTTAGGTGTGAAGTACTTGAAGAACATAAAGACTTTCATTCTGAAATGAGATATCCAGCATTTGAAAAAAAGTCTCACCTACTCTTACAAAATGATTGATACCAGAAACTTAATGATTAATGTGTGATGAAACTAACTGCTGTGATTGAGAGATAGTGAGTGATGAACAACAGAAAATGTTTGCTTTTCCAAAATGAACAATTTTGGAAATGACATGTAAAGGATGGAATAGATAAGATGCAAAAGGCTTTAATAAGCTACAGATTCTGCTTAAGGTAAAGAGGAAATGAACAGATTGATAATGGAAACCCTGTCCAGTGGACTTAAGTGCGTTATGTTGGTTTACTCGATTGACCTCCTTCTATCCTCCTGGTCTATCCCACAATGCAATGCGCACCCGCCACCATTTCCGGTTCAGCCATGAAGAAATGTAGAGTGTTGCACTGCATGGTGAACCAGGAGGTTTCATGACGCCAGTGGAGAACATGCATATGCAATATAATTTTTTTAATCCATGTGAAGCCTGAAGCCTCAGTGGGAATTGAACCCCTGACCATAGCAGTGCTAGTGCCTTGCTCTAACTGTCTAACTGGCCAGGCTTCCCAAAAGCATCTTAGTACTCAGATGAAACACTTTTCCTTCCATTTGTGTTTTCCATTTTTCATCTTCTTTAATATATTTTACTATTCTTTGTTTTTCAGCCTTTTTGTAAAGCAGTATAATAAAGTTTCTTATTATTTTTGTTGTAGCTGTTACCTGTGCTGCTTTATAAGCCAATAAGACAGATAGAAAAATAAAAGATCAAATCAGAAAATGACTTGGCTGCTCCCAAAGAGTTTTTTTTATAATCACCTTTTCATCAGTTTATGTTTTGCATAATGACAATGTGGCTACTGTTGTTTACTGCCCATTTCTGTTGTTTCATCTGTTTGAATATACACAAGCTTGCACTTCAGAATGGTCTGGGTGCTGTGACCTCTGACCCTTGACCTCCTTACAATTGGTTACTTGTAATGTGGGCGATCTAAGAATAAAAGTCTTCTTTTGATCTTCTGTTTTAAAGGAAAAATCCCCCCTTGGATAAGTGTTGACATTTATGTTTTTGGTGAACCCACTTTCCCTCAACCTGCATCGTCTACTTCTACTGCAGTTAGTCATATCCTACGTTTCCCAGAATGCCTTTAGCAACCCCCAGAGAAGGGGGTTAGTTAACTAGTTAACTAGTTGATGTGTCTTGATGCTGCATTGCATTCTGGTCTCTCTCCTGCTCCTGTGGGTGGAGAAATTGGTCTCTCTCCTCTTCTACGATGGATTTCTCCCTGTATGATTGCTGAACGTCTCTTGGTGCAAAATGGCGGCTCTAGAAAGAAGCCCTCGCTTGATACTTGATGTTTTAGATCGCTGACACATTTTCTGCTATCAAACTCTATTGTAGCTGCTGGAAATATCTGATGTCACGTCATCTACGAGTGACCAGTTATCCACGAAGAAGAAAAATAAACGCAAATGCATTAAGTGGAACATCACCAATAGCCATTATTCTAACAGTGTTACAGTCTTTTAAGGTGGATTTTTCCTTTAATCACCCTCCTGGAACAAAAGAAAAAACTTTGATCCCTAAGATGCTGTTGGAAAGCCGGCCGGGCCGCTGGGCAGACTGTGTGTGTTGGACAGTGTGTTTAATCTCTCCATGGTACACTGGAAAATAACTCGTCTGTCTCTCTCAGCTGACCACACCTCACCCCCGGGACTCTGAACTCCCCATCGCACTCCGCACTAAGACTCTGCCTGTGTGTGTTGAAGCTCGCTAATGATCACATGAAAATATCTGGCTCGAATATCGCTAATGAACCGAGGAGGTTGACGAAACCCGCGCTGTAATCCCATCGCAGGTGGACGGACGCTGCGGCATCCTAATGACTGCTTCTTTGAAGTAGTGCAAAAAAAAAAATATTACTTGAAAGTGTTTCCAGTTTGGGCAATAGAGTTTCTTCTCACATGTTGCAGGGAGATCCCACATCTCCTCTGTCTGATTCTACCGCAAATAGTTGCTACGTGACCAGGGTTCGAGTTATAATCTGAGCTTTGTGGGGGTCTCTAAAATAACTAACGTTAGGGGCGGAGATAAATACATAAATAATAGCCTAGCGGGTGCGCTTTCCGTGAGAGAGAGAGAGAGAGAGAGAGAGAAAGAGATAGAGAGGTGACCCTTCCTTTCATCCATTTCCCCAGCTTCCAACTAAAGCACACATGGATTGATTTTTGTACCCTGCGCTGTGGTCGGTATATCTCCAAAAATGGTGTTTCTTACACTTTTTGCCTTTTGTGAAATTTTATGAAGGTTGGCAAGCTTGGGTTTCCTAATTTTAGACTGTCAAACAGCTTCCCACGCAGTGCACACACACACACACACACACATAGACATTTACACACGTGGACTTACATGAGCATACACACACACAGACTTACACACTGCCCAACATTGAGCCTCAGACTCCCCAGATGTCATGGAAACGGTAACCATGGAAGTGGGTGACTATTGGACAGGAGAGTAAAGAAAAATAGTCAGAAAAAAAGAAAAAAAAAAAACAAAGAAAGAAAAAAATACATGCCAAGCCGCAAAGTCTGCCTCCTTTTATATTCAGGGGGAAAACAAACTGGAGATTGCTTAAAATAAATGTGTGGGTTTAAAGATGCTGAAAACATGAACATGATTGCTTATAGAAGGCTTAATCCACAGCTTCCCGGGACTCTGTGGCACTGTGTATCATGTATCTTATTTATTCTCCAGTCTTTGTTCGGAGCCTTTTCCCTCTTCGCACTGCGGTGAAAGGTCGAGTCAGCGAAGGTGAGCGGCTAAAGGACAGAGCGAGCGCGACCGCTTGTTAAAAGTCGACCGCAGGGACAAGATAATCTAACAGCTTTTACAGAAAAATATACCATTATTATATACAGTTAATGCCACTTAATGCCACCAGAACAAGCCTCACAAAACTCCCCAAAAAGTCAACATTCTGAATTTGCTTAATTGGCTGATGTGAAATGGGAAAAAGGGCCCAAGATGCAGCTTCAAGCTCTTTCTAAGTCTTTTGTTGTTGCATTGTGTGTAAAAAAACAAAAAACAAAAATCAAACATTTTAAAACATTTTCAATCATAAATAATTTATGATTCAAACTTTCATAACTTTCACTGCTTTCAAGCTCCATTTGCGTTATAACTGAAATACATAATCAACAAAGGGAATCAATATCATTAGGAAGTCGAGGTCAATCTGCTCTGACTGTACAAAACATCAGGACTGGCTGCTTTCAATGGAACAGACTGACAGGCGATTGCCCATTAAAGATTTCACCAATGAAAGTCACAATGAAATTAAATCGCTAATTTCCATGTCACAATGTATACTTATTTAACAAAAAAGTTAAAGTTTCTTGTATTCTTATATCAAAATCCCATTACTTTTACTTCCTGGAAAACATATTTTTAGTGTATTTTTAGTGGTGACTTCATGGCTCTCTCCCTAACAGATACTGCTATCCTATTGGTTTACACTGTCAGCCACTTTTAAATGATCCCTACATGCGTTTTGTCCTGTTTCAACTGGAAATACGTCAAATTACGGAAGCAAGATGCACAAAATATCGTTTCATGGTGACTTTAAATCAACACAAACGAGATGTATAGGGGAGATATTGGAGAGGAGATGAGAAAAAAAAAGGAGAAAGCTGTGATGAGGATTGTGCGAAAAAGGCTACTACTCATATTTAGGAAGGCGGTCCTAATGTTTTGTACAGTCAGAGCGTAAAATGTATACAAAGAAAACAAATAGGTCTTCTAGGTCATTATCATCTTAAAGAGCATTGGAAATACATTGGACAATTGAGATCAATCTCTTATACTCAAAGGTGTGGCACAGTTCTAAGGAGCATCCACAGGTTGTTAGTGAAAGGGAGATCAACTTCTTAAGGAATAATAATATGCCCTATATTAAATTATTCACTTTTTAGCATTAATAAAATATATCTGGTCTCTGATAGGCATGAGATTGCTGAATTTACCTTCCTTAAAAATCACAAAAAAGTGCTTGTGCTTCAATTATGGAAGAGGTCACAGTTTGAGAGAATCAATTTTGGAAAAAAAACAAAAATAAAAGACAAAGAAATACATACCAACGCTTCATCATTTGTATCAGTGAGTGTAGGAAACATATTTCTCTTGTCTATGATTGGATGCTGAAGAATTGCATTGATAGCCATTGTAGAAGCCTCCCTTCATGTGTGTGTCCTGCTTTAGTGCTACAGACAGTTCTTTCCTGAATATTACACAGTAGAGCTAAGTTAATGTACGATACACAAAACATAGTTTGTCTTCACTGACAAGTTACCAGACCATTCCTCACACCCTCAAACAGCTGAAAACTGAGCAAAACTTGATTTTTCCAAGCGATTCCTCATTGGGAATGGAGCAAAAGTGCAGCAGTGGTTTAGCGAGCATGCAGTAAAAAGACTTACACAATGGCTTCGTCTGTATCTGGATCCTTGTCAACATGTTACACTGATACAGTTTAGCCTTCAAGCAGTGACTGAGCTGAACCAACAGCAGAATGAAAGAACATCTGATGGAGAATTTGTTTTGAAGATGTGAGTTTGACGTCAAAGCTGTACCAAGAACGACAGGGAGGATTCAGAATTATGTCTAGTTTTTTGCCATATTCGAGCCACTTAGGGGTGTTGTGAGACTGACCTCAAACTGGAGGACCCAGTTTCAAGCCCCCTTTGACATCCAGCATCCTCCCTGCTGAAGTGTCCTTGAGCAAAAAACTGAATCCCCACCAGCTCCAAGGCTGCTGTTGTCGTGCAGCAATGAAGCATCACATTATTTCTGACTCCCTCTCTGGCCTCATAAACTGGTGTTTGTTTGGACAGTATGATGTATGATGTGGTGATTAGTAGGGATGGAACGATATATCGAAATTAAATATATCGCAGTACAAAAATGTGACAACATGGCAGTCAAATGAGACGGCTTGCCCATCACAATTTCACAAGCTCTCCATTGAAATTATATTATTTGCAGTTTGTAATGACATTTTGAAATCGTTGTTTAGATTCTAGCAAGCCAATGCCATCGCTAGAAAGACTTGTGGCTCAGAAATAAACATAATTCTGCACATAACTTTTATTTATTACATTGTATCGTGGTTGTATCAAATCGTAAATCCCTAGTGATTAGTTGTGTGTTTATTTTATTTTAAACGCTGTCTGCAAACCCAATTTCCCTCCAATTTTCAGGACAATAAAGACTTGAATTGAACTGAATAGAATTGCGCACCATGTGTGACGGCTGACCTTGCCCCTTCCCCTGACTCTCTGTGCTGGATAATGATGTATCCACCTGATATTTATGTATCTGGAGTAACATGAGAGCTGCTGTCATTTCCTGGGTTTTTGGTCTAGATGGAAGTTTCATCAGATCCGTGACGCCCCAAGTGGGTCAATGGGCTTCTGCTTCTGTCTTTGTAATTACACTACATGCCCCGTATTTCCAGTGAGGAGGTTTTCGGCTTTCCTTGGTGCCAGCACATCAGTGCTCAACAATGTTTTTCACCTGATTAGCTCATCTGAGAGGGCTTTTCTTGTTCCTGTGCAACCCATTTTAGAAATGGGTTTTTTGCCAGAGTGCTTCTGTTTTCTATCTAGCGGGTATGGCATTCAGCACAAAGGGAATATAATATGGGTAAGGCGGAAAGTATGACTATTTGTTTACATGTGCATCGTTATGAATAATCAATGGGAAACATTGATTGGGTGGGTATACATGTGGCTTGGATCCTAATCGAGGAATCTGCACACATTCAATCAGTATTGGGATTTTAACATCAGGCCCAGCCCGAGTCTGAGGTGAAATCTCACAAACATCAAGCTATAAACCAAGAGGAGAAGCTGGTCATCTGGACCGGGTCTCCCCAAAGCATCTTAGCATTAAAATTGTCTTTATTCCCTTTAATTCAAAGCTGAGCTTTGCATAATGCCTTTAATAAAGCATAGAGAATAGAGTGGTAGCCATTATAGAACCCCCCTCCCTCCCTTTATACATTTATCCTGCTTCTATCCTACATTACTGTACACAGTGGTAGCCATTGTAAAAGCCTCTTCATGCATCTATCCTGTTTTCATCCTGCATTAATACTCCAGGCAATTCTTTCTTGAATGATGTGCAGTAAAAATAAATCTATTGTGAAGGAAAACTCTTTATGTCATTCAACCAACTAGTTTCCAGACCAGGGGCCGGATTCACAAAACCCTCTTAAGAAAAAAAATCTTCTCAAGTGCCATTTTTTTTCTTAACTTTAGTCTTAAGAAAAAAAATAGGAAAAAATGCTATTCTCCGAAACAGTTCTTATATATTTTCTTAACTTTCTTCTTATGTTTCTTCCTAAGAAAAAACTTACGAATAAATGGTATTCTTGAAATGAAAGTTCTCAAATTTGTTCTTGATTTTTTTCTTAACTTTAAGACAGCCCTTCACCTGTCTTAAAACTCCTACAGTGAAAAGGTAAGCCTCTAATATCATATATTTAAACACATTTTAGACAAGTAGGTTATACTTCAAAGTCTTCATAGGTTCCCCTACACCTAACATTAAGATGAACATTTATTGTAAAGCTTTATTTGGTGTAGGGCCAGGTAGGCCTCATGTCTCATGTTTATTGAAAATAAGCCAGCAAATTTTACCAGCAGTTACCAACAGCAACCAATGTTTAAATCTTTAAGCTTAATCTTTAAGCTTAAATCTGAATAGATTTTTCCCCAATTGTTTTGTGGATGGAAGCACTTTGGGTTGCCTCCTAGCCTTGTCTCCTAGCCTCCTAGCTTCCTAGCCTTGTCTCCTAGCCTCAATGGCAGTAAGCCTAAAGTTTATTAACCAGAATTAATTCAGGCCCTATTTTGAGAAGTTTTTAAGTAAGAAAATTAAAGAAATTCGTAAGAAATGAGACTGTTACTAAGAAAATATTGAGGAATTGCACTTAAGAGCCTCCTTAAGAACTTCCTAAAATTTCCTCTTATGTCATTTCTTAAGATCTATCTTAAGAACACATTGGTGAATCCGGCCCCAGATATTTCTTCTAACTTCAGACCGCTGAACAGAGAGCAACACATGATTTCTCCAAACAGTTCCTCTTAGGGAAGGAGCCAAAGCACAGTGGCGTTTCAGCAAGCGTGCAGTAAAAAGTGGGACTTCTACAATGGCTGCATCTGGAGGGATTTGAAAGTATTGGTAAGTTCTTCAGTTTGTGACAATGATTAATTTTCATTGTCTTAAGTCCCCGGTGCTTTGGATGCAATAGAGCAGCAGCAGCATTAATTAACACTGTGTGGAGTCTAACTGATGACTCATCATGTAGCAACATCCAGCTTTTGGGGGCCAGTGGCCTTTTGAGCAAACTTCTGTGCTGTAAGCTTTAAGTATTCAAGGACAGCAGGGGGAGATAGCTTTTGCGTGGGAAATGGTGCAGGAAATTAACAGAGTGGAAAAAGGACAGTGTTTTGCATTACGGGCGTCAGGTAAACAATTGGCTTTAGTGTTCAGCTATTTGCTTCTCAAGGATAGCCTCTGTGTTTATATATGTTTCCCATGAATATAAATGAATATAAACAAATGCAAAGATTTCTGGTACATTCTTTGATGTGGCCTCTGAGGCAAGGAGAGTCGGGGGAATAAATGGCACGAGGTTACGATGGACTGGGAACAAAACAGCATGGGATGATGAGGTGGAGCGCTTCATACATACCAACAGGGACACACACACACACACACGCACACTACCAGTGAAAAGTTTGGACTACTATTGAATATTTTTCATTCTGTTCAAGCCATTTTGATCTGAAGGCTTCTGCTTAAATGCTTGAAATTAGTTTCTTAGACAAATATAAATAGTGAAGTTGATCCTATGTATGAATCTCTTTCCAAAGCCTTTGCCTTTCCATCAAGACAACGGGCGGCTACTTTAAAGAATCTAAAATATAAGATAATATTGATTTGTTTAACACTTTTTTGGTCGCTGCATAATTCCATTTGTGTTATTTCATAGTTTTTCATAGGTTTTAGCTTTGCTATTATTCTAAAATGTGAAAAATAGTAAAAATAAAGAAAAATGTATGCGTCCAAACTTTTGACTGGTAGTGTCATATGTTCACACACTCTTAGACACACACACACAGACAAAGGTATTTTACTAGAAAGTGACAGACTACTATAACCGTGTACATATTGCTCCAACATCCCCACAACACCTCTTGAATCATTCATGGACAGCTTTGTTATTGCATGGAACTTCTTTTCAATCCTCTCACACGGGAAAAGACACCGACTGAACCGCATGGAATGATGAATTGTATCATAATGTTAGCAGCCACTGCAGTAATGCACTTAGACAGTTTAGGTCAAGGATTTAACCTACGCAGCCTCGCTATTACTTTTCTTTCGCGTTCGTTCAGCTTTGTGAGGATTCAGCAAAGCCAGGGAAGGAAGGAGAGGAGAGGAGAGGAAGAGGGAATCTGCTGTGTTCTCCAGCTTGTGATTTAGTGTTGGAGACCTACAGAGGCTTCGCTGGGTGTCAAGGCTAAGACACTTAATGTTTAGAAAAGCAAAAAGATCCATTTAGAGAAAGGCTTGAAGAAATGCAGTGCTGGAAAGTCAGTGGGTGCATCTGTGGATGTCTGTATGTACTGTATGTTTGTGTGTGTGTGTGTGCATTAAACACTGCCTACTTTGATCAATAAAGCTTATTCGAAAAGTTCATTTTGGCCAAATTATCACACTCATTGTTTTTTGAAGAACACCCTTCTAAAATGAAATCTATAGTCGATCTTCCTTGTTTTGTACCCAAGCATCGGAAAACAACAGGGAGCATCATATAATCATCAAAACAAGTCCACGGTACGTAATATCAAATAGCTTTGGCAACATAATTCACCTCCACGACTCCCCAACACAGTCAGTGATCACATCTCGCGCTGTGAGTGTTAACAGAGACGTCCGGTACGCTCTTTCATCCCAATGCTCCGCCGCTTTTTTTCGGCTCCGATGCCGAATCAAAGCCTCAGATTCTCCCAAAGGACAACCTGGACTTCAACTGAAAGAGAGAAGGACCCACGGGCCTCAGTGGGATCACAGCCAGATTCTGGCTCTGGTTCAGTTTCCGTGGGTTTGTGTTGTTGCGGGCAGGAGAACGAGCGTGACACAGAACCGGCATCAGAGAGACAGATAACTGGTTTTGCTCCAGTCCCTGCTGCCTTTTGCGACCGCAGCTCAAGTTTCGGCCGAGCTTTGAACCCACACCCGGACCCGGCAATATGTAGTTCCTCGCCCGGACCCGATTGAGTCCTGTCATTGGCTCCGGTTTGGAGACGACAGCGGGGCCCCGGCTACTGCGGATTTGTAGGTCTAGAAACCAGGCTGCGGTGGATTTCCGGCTCTGGATGCAGGCAGGCAGGCTGTGGTGCGTGGTGGAGATGGTGGTGGAGGCTGGTCCAGCGCTCGGTGGTGGAGATGTGACTGAGGAGTCGGCGGCGGTCAGAAGCAGGACTCGTGGGACTCTGTTTCGTTGTGCAGAGACTTTTTCTCCTGCTCCGTGTGGTTCCCGTTGTGAAGGACGGAATACCTGAGAGAGAGAAGTGGCAGGGGAGGACAGGGAGAGAGAGAGAGACAGGGGAGAGGGGAGAAGAGAGGGAAGAAAGAGATTATTTATAATTTAAAGGGGCATTTCTATAATGTATGACCTTTATCGGTGACCAGCAGGAATAACAACATCGATAAAACATATATCCTCCTACACAAGTCTCTAGTAAATCCCTCCCCCAACAAATTCTACTCATCCCCTTGAGCTACGGTGGCCTGTAATTGACACAAACAATCAAGTCACATTTCCCAAATAGAGAGGATTAAGCTTGTGAATTAGAGCAGAGATCCAACAGAAACATCTAGTGAAGAGGTAATATATCAGCATGCTAAATACTGGAATAATAATACTGCTTTGTCATCGGGCCAGAAAGCGAGATTTGAAAACCAGAAATCTCTGCACCTGGTGAAGTCATCACTGAATCATTGATATTGACCAATCAACCCACCAGATATATTATAGTGCTATGGGACAGGAAGATCTTACTTGTTACATATTATCTTTTTAAGACAGCTATTACTATATTGTTTGCCTTTGTAAAAAGTGAAAAAGAAAAAGAAACTCATACAGTAGTAACCACTGTAGAAGCCCTTCATTCACATCTCATATCTCTATCCTGCATTAGTATTGTTTACAGCCATCATGCTTTTATCCTGCATCTATCCTACATTAATCCTGCAGCCAATTCTTTCTTGAATGTTCCACAGTAGAACCCAGTCTAACACAAAACTCTAGTGTCTCTCAAGCCACATGTTACCAGACCGTTCCTTTTAACTTCTGACAGCTGAATAGAGACCAAAACCTGATTTTTCCAGACAATTTATTTTGGGGATGGAGCAAAAGGTGCAGCAGCAGTTCAGCAAGCAAGAAGAGAGAAAGACTTCTGCAGTAGCTGCATCTGTAAATTTGTTCAAATTCAAATGCCAGCACTCTGATTTTCCCAGCCGCTTAATGACCGCAAAAAATCTCCATCTTAACAAGTCATTTAGTCTATTATTGAGTCCTAAAATCGTAATTTTATTAACATAAGTGAAAAAATCTGTTAGTGGGTTGAGATAATTTCACTTGTTTCCAATGCAAATCAACTTGTTTCAAGAATTTTGTAGAATCAAGTGTCATTTTCTTAATGGTAGTGCAGTGATCTGCCTTATTCTGACTTGTTTCAGCATACTAACACTCATTTCTAGAAAACTCCTGAAACAAGTGGAGCTGCAATGGAAACAAGTGGAGTTATCTCTCCTCACTGACAGAATGTTTGTCTTGTTTTCCAAAAAATAAGATCTGAAGACTGAATATGAGACTAAATGACTTGTTAAGATGGATGTTTTTCACAGTGCAAGAGCAACCGCTGCTACATCACAATCGATATTAGACCCGGCGCTCTGTCTCTCGAGCCTCTTCATTGCCAAACAGTTAAAATGTGGAACCCCGTCGTAAAGTGATAATTCACTTAGTCAAAGCCTCATAACATTCCCCTGACCGAAAGTGAGTCATTTCTCAACATCGTCCAATTCCCGTTTACTGGAAAAAGCGATCAGGAGCCTCGGTGTAGGAGGGTGATGGGGAGAAGTTGTCAAAGCTGACCGCCGTTTGACTTCCATACCAGACATTAGCGGGACTAGAAGGACAGATAGTAAAATCCAGATAGATGAGACAGACGGAGACAGTAACCTGACTGTCTAAAAGGCTTTTAATGTGCTCTGCTTTAGTGGTTTACCCATCATTGTTGGATTCATGGTTATTGAATGTGTTGAACATCCAAATGTGCATATGCTGAATATAAAAACACATGTTCTCCCAGCTAACCATGACTTGAATTCTGATTTGGACAACGTTTTTTTGATGCAGGATAAAAGTCCAAAGCAGTCAAGTTAATCCAGTGTTTTCATCTTAGTCATTTAGCTCAAGATCCTGAGCAACATATACTGAGCGCAACAGAAGAATAAGCTTAAATTCTTAGATCACCGAAATGATAAGCAACCAATAGCAAGGAGTGCAAGGGTCAGAGGTCACAGCACCCTCAAAATGTTGTTGTGACCTTAGATCGTATTTTTATTTCCTTTCCTAGCACATATTTTTTACATGATCATTCTAAGGAGAGTGGTGGAAGGGATTTTTTTGTGTTTTCTGAGAGGAAATCAGAGTGAGTGGCGGATGAAAATGTGGGAGAGGGGAAATAACTCAGTGGTTTCCACATCATTGTTCAATCCATGGATACTGAATGTGTCGAAAATCAAAATGTGCACACGCCAAATATAAAAGCACAACCAACCCACCAACCATTGTTTCTCCAAACCAAAGTTTCTCCTGCGTGATGTTAAATCCAGTGAAGTGAAGCGTTACATTAATCTTAATATGTTCAGCTAATTCCTTCAGGCAAGACATTTGAGCATTGACAAAAAATGCGTGTGATGGAGGGGTAATAATAGAAAACGATGCTTCTTTACATGATGGAAAAACCAATGAGGTACGTGTCAAATCCAATCAATACATTCATTTATGCAGGCAAGCAATTCCAAGTTGACGAATACACGTTTACAATTGCATGAAAAAGTCGAGGGCAATGTGTAGCAAAAAACAATGGATTGTAAATTAATTTAATCTGTTATGATAAACTAATTCACTCAGGCAAGCAATTCCAACTTTACAAATACATAAACTGTATGTTACTGTTGTGTGAGTAAGACCAGGGTCATGTGAAGCAATACACAATGCGTTATAAATTAAATTAATCCTGTATATGTGAAGCTAATTTGATCAGGCAAGCAATTCCAAAAACACACATTACCAGTACAAGAGATGAACGCTGTCCAATATGTAAACGTAATTGTCTCAGGAAAGCACTCTTGTGTCACTAATGCAAAATAAAGCCGACACAGCTATTCTCATGAGCATAAAGCACATTTGTTAAAGCTTGATAAAAGAGAAAACCATTATGCAGCTGTAATGGGCCCCGCTTGTATAGTCTGGGCTTAATTGCATTTGAATGAGAGGAATGCCTGCCTGTGGTATATAGTAGTGGGCATCCTGTGTGTATGTGTGTGTGTGTGTGTGTTTGTAGAAGCATGCATGGATGTAAGTGCATGGGGATACATTCATGGGTGTGTACATGCAGGCGTGAGTGTGGGTGTGTAGGTGTCTGCCCGCATACAGGCATGCATGTGTGTGTGTGTGTGTGTGTGTGTATGTGTGTGTATACATGCATGTGTGTGTGCCCGCCACATGCGACCACCACAGAGCCTCACCACAGGCTAAACCCATTACGAGCTGTTTACACAAACACCCCGACCAAAGACACTTCCTGCTGCCAAACTGGCCGTGAAATGTACTCCGCCGAGCCGGCTCCTCCAGACAGCCTCCGTCGTTTAGAGCTTTCCAGAAGGAAACGTGCTACAGATTCTCGATAGAGCGGAACCCTAAATTACTGCCACATTGCGGTGTTTAACCCTCCGCTGGCCCGTGTGTGTGTGGGTTGTGTGACGGGATCGCTGCTGTCAAGAGGTCAGAGAACCAGGTTTGTCACTGGAAGGTTGTTAGTTTAATTAGGTGGTTTCTTTTAGCGAGCTCAGTTAACTCATATTTTTTCCAGGCACTAAAGTCTCTCGATCCAGTATAAACGAATGGCATTGTAACATCTGATTATCGAGGCTACGCTTCAAACAGCCTCTCCATTCAGTTTCAGGTGCATTCACAAGTGCAATGAATTATGGTTGTTGTAGTTCACTAGCACTAGTAGTTTTAGCTCTTGGCAGCATTAAATCTTGATTGTTTGAAAACTGCATCAGCGAGAATCACCAGCTTCATGAATTATGGCACCGAAATGAGTTATGTGTGCAGGCCGCCCAAATATTAATGTTGTAATGGGAAACACTGTGGTTCTGTAGAGGAAAGAATGGAAAAGTACCTATACTAAGCAACATTCCTATACGCTCACTTAATATGTGACCTTTGATCCATATTTACACCTTAAAGGATAAGGCTGGGGTTTTTTAATGCATTGCTTACCGTCGACAAATCCTATGAAAATTACAAAATCAGCAATGATTTTGTTTTACCAGCAAGTCTCATCCATGTAGCCGGTGCCCAATGCAGCCATGTCCCAGCAGCCATAGAACTCCATTGTATTAAAAAAACGATTAAAAACCCGTCACAGAGCCATGCTGCTGCTCTGCAACATATTTCATCATCACGATGCACCGGGCCGGCCGACTTTTTCCTCAAACAACTTAATAAGCCGGCTGTAAACACTTTGCGATCTCAGGAAAGTAGTTCTGTAGCACAGAAAATAGTCCCCGGTGTAATGAAGAATTTGTTCCCATTTAAATTTGATTTGTTAATAACTACAACAGCCTGACTTTTCATGGTAACAGCGATTTTTAAAATTGAAACTATGTCTTTGTAAGCTGTATTTCAAGGTTTTTAAAGGTTCTTAAAATTGGAGCCAATGACTTCCGGGTTGAAGGTTAAAAACGGTACGTGGGAAGTCAGAAAGTAACGGGAGTAGAGCAAATGCATTGTTGATTTTGTTATTTTCATAGGATTTGTTTTCGGTAAGCAATGCATTAAAAAACACCGGCCTTATCCTTTAAGTGCCTAAAACTCAGCAATACTGAATCTGCTTCACCATTATAAGATTAAACACTAAAGTAACATATTCTTTTACTCATATGACCTTATACTTTTTTCCCAATAGCTTTATTATATTCTATCTGTATTAACATAATCATGAATATTCAATACTATAAAACTTTGTAATCATCCAGATTTTGATTTTCTTGGCTCCCGACCTGCAGATTGAATAAACTGTCAAACTGACACTCTCTCCTCCTGAGCTTTTGGCTGGGAAAATCTGTGTTGCGGAAAGTGATGGAGAAACACTCTTCCCTCCCTCAGCAACCAGCACTGAAGTGCTCATGAGCAAGGCACCTCAGCTGCTCCAGTAGAGCTGCTCATTGGCCAACAATGGAAGCTGTGAAGGTGTGCAGCTGTATGAAGGTGAAGCAAGGTGAGGGAAAAAGATCATGGTGCTCAGTCAACTTTCCCTGGATAAATAAAAGGTTAAAAAACATGATGATGAGACTGAAGCAATCTAACTACATACTGTGAGTGAGAATGTTTAACTGCCAGCAAAGATGTTTGATTTTCATGTAAAATAAATTGAATAAAAAAGACAGCCAAGCGGAGGTAGCCAATGATGTAGGCCTATATGTGAGGGAGGAAAGGATGAAACTCACACATAGAGCACTCAAACATCTTATCTAAACACTCATTAAAAAGCCCAAACTCATGCACATGAAAGTAATCTAGTTACTCATGTGCACAAACCGCTAATGTATGTGCTAACTAATGTATGTTGTCTTTGAGTTGGCCTTCATGAAATATACAGAATCCTGCAAAATGTTAGTGTATTCATTTGCATGTTTTTTTGTTTCAGACTAAATACAGATTTGGAGCAGGACATGTGGCTGGATCCCATCCTGTGTTTATACATGTGTGTTTGCAGACAGCTGATCCAACAGGCCAACTGGCACAGCAGGAGACACAGAACAGAGATTTACTTAATGAGGTCAGAGGAGAGAAACACAGAAGGCCGGGATTAGAGAGAGAGGCAACATTTTCTTGTTATTTCGGGCAGCAGGGTGGCACACAGAGGAGCGTGACTGTCCTTAAATTGGCATTGGGAAGCATCGGCTCTGCTGCAGCGTGCTTTAGCAACACACTGAATCCCTATCACTACTACTACTGACCTCTGACCTCTGACCCTGACCTCTGACCTCTCTGTGGAGCAGGGCAAGTGAAGAGAACATTTCCTGATGAAGATCAATATAATATGACATTATTATTTGGACTTTTTTTTCGAACAGGTCACTTAAGAACTAGAAAAAACCTAGAAGACGATTTATTTTCCATTCTATTATTAGTAAGAAATACAAAAAAACAACTCAGATTCTACAAATGCTACTTATTCCTATTGAAGGCTTAGCTGATGAAGACTGTGATATACGGTTGGTTTGACTACTGTTGACAAAATTTACTTATTGTAAGTCACTTTGGAGCGTCTGCTAAATCAGTGGTTCTCAACGTGGGGTCCGGGGACCACCAGGGGGTCCTTGGGAGGGTTCCAAATTGATGACTTCACCATTATTTAATTTACAAGAAGTGAACACAATTAGAGAATGTAGAAGGATGACTATTTTGGTCATAGTTTCTCTGTTATCTCTCTGCCTACCATGCAGATAGTCAGGGAATTCTGGACAAAATCATATCTAACAATACAAATATTCTCAGATTTGGGTCTGAGAGACAAAATCTCATCAAATGGGGGTCTGTGGCCCTAATATGGAAAAAAAAAATATGGGTCGTTGATATGAAAAAGGTTGAGAATCACTGTGCTAAATGACATGAGCTCGAAACCTCCACCAACACTGAACTAGCAAAACTGCAGCCTCTGTAACGGTTTATGTTTATAGTTTGTTTTCATTTGTATAGCAGCCAACTTGGAAGCCTTGGATGTCGGTCCTTCCCACCAGCACATGAACGCACCATAACAGTTATTACGGCTGAAAAACAACAATCCCCTAATGGCAGAAATCCCAGATTCACCGCCACAAAATCTATCAACTGATCGCTTGGGCCAAGAGAGATCTGATCCGTTTGTAACTTTTTGAGCTGTCTTGCAGACAGACAGACAGACAGGCAGACAGACAGAGAGACAGACAGAGAGACAGACAGACAGACAGACAGACAGACAGACAGACAACTGCAAACTAAACAAGTCATTTCTGAATACTAACTGCCTGTGTGTTGAAGTTTTACCACTACAGACATCAGATGTGTAGTTCACTCAAGATGTTTGAGGAAAAACTCACACAAACTTCCTTCAATCAATAGAGAACATAGATATTAACATAATAATCACCAACTTGGCACTGGCTCTATTTTCATATACAGCTCTCTCTGGTCAACTTATCTGAGGAAAGAGCTAAAACCATGAGGAAGGGGAAGGGCGGATTACTGAGGTGTGATCTGTTACAAAATTTAAATGATCAAGACTTATTACATCACATGAAAAGCAACAAATAAATCCATCCGTTTATTTATATCTAAGACACACACACACACACACACTGTTTGAATGGGCTTGGTGCTACTGAGTCACACTTATCACTGGTCTCATGTTTCATTGAAGGCGTTTCATCCTTGCTTATCAACACTAGATAAACTTGACTCTACAATGACCTTACTCCACTGCATTAACCTGACAATTAACCTATGGAAATGAACACTGTGTCGGGACTTTATAAAGCGTGTACTTGCTTTGTGTGATAAGCACATTATGTATATGAAGGAGATTTGGAGTAGAGTACTACCAAAATATGATAGTGTTCTTACAAAAGCTTTCTATAGGTTAATATACAGGTCGGTGCCGTGGAATGAGAACACTGTGAGAGAGGAGGAAATTTACACTGCGTATGCCTGTGTGTGTGTGTGTGTGTGTGTGTGTGTGTGTGTGTGTGTGTGTGTGTGTGTGTGTGTGTGTGGACATACGCTGGCAAGAAGAGGACAATCACTTCTTCAAGGGGCGATGATTAAGCAAACAGAGAAAGACGCATATCACTCAGGGAAAACCTTGTATCTCCAGTATGCAGTGGTGGAAGAAGTACTCAGATCTTTTACTTAAGTAAAAGTAGAAATACCACAGTATAAAAATACTTTTACAATTAAAGTAAGTATTACAAGTAAAAGTCCTGAATTCAAAATGTTACTTAAGTAAAAGTACAAAAGTATTAGCATCAAAATGTACTTAAAGCAACAAAAGTAAAAGTACTCATTATGCAGAATGGCCCATTTCAGAATAATACAGTATATATTATATTATTGAATTATAATTATTGATTAATTAATGTGTAAGCATCACTTTAATGTTGCAGCTGGAAAAGGTGGGGCTGATTTCCACTACTTTATATACTGCTGGGTAGCTTACAGTAATCTATAATAATACATCACAATTTATTAGTTGATTATATTTTGTATTAATAATCTGAATCTGCAAAGTAACTAGTAACTTAAGTTATCAAATAAAGGTAGTGGAGTAAAAAGTACAATATTTCCCTCTGAAATGTAGTGGAGTAGAAGTACAAAGTAGCATAAAATGGTAATACTCAAGTAAAGTACAAGTACCTCAAAATTGTACTTAAGTACAGTATTTGAGTAAATGTACTTAGTTACTTTCCACCTCTGCCAGTATGTCAACTCTTCAGGAACTAAGAAAAACAGCTTTGTTTTTAGCTTGACCACCGTGAATTTTTCAGTTTATCCAATGGGTTTTACAAGGTTTTCATTAGCCATTAGTCCCCATTAGGACTTTCTCAAACTGCAGAGGACGATGTAATGATGTAATTCTTCAACTAAATTTAAAGTCCCATTATTTTTACTTCTTGGAAAACAGTGCATCTTTAATGGTGACCTCATGTGGCACCACTAGATGTAAATATATATAAATTCCAACCAATAAACAGATGATAGATTTTAGAACAATTTGTCCCCTCCATTCAAATCAAACTGCCTTTCTCTCCCTGATATTCCATTGGTTTAGACTTTTAAGATCACCAAAATCACCAAAATTACAGTTACCAATGACATATAAAGAGTGTTTCTAGTAAATGTTTAAATGAGTACATTAACATTTTGTAGTATTCTGTATATTTCATAGACTAGACCTGTAGTTCCCAAGCTTTTTGTTTTCCTTTCTTCAAGCTGTTTGTGCACATGAAAAACTAAACCACGTTTATGTGTGTGATTCTAGGCTTTTTAATGAATGTTTAGATAAGAATTAGTGAATTAGAGTGCAGTAAATGTGAAAGTCTCATCCTTTCCTCCCACACATGTAAATCATTACGGATGAAAATCTGGGTCATAAACTTCCACCTGTTTTGAAGGTTTTTACAGCATTTCTTTTACATGAAAATATAAAAAAAAACAGCATAATCAAACAGTTATTGCATTCCCTACTCCCAGCATGTAGGTGGATTTTTACAGTCTCATCATTATGTCATGTTTTTTTTTTTAAGTTTATTTATCCAGGAAAGGTTGACTGAGGGTTTGGGTCATGATCTTTTCCAGCAACTTTCTGCTTCATATTCATACAGTCCCACAAGTGCCTTGCTCAACAGTAGATGTTAGATGAAAAACTGGAGAAGTTGCACATTCTGTGATGCTCTCATATTTATAATAAAGTTGTGACATGACGAGTTTCAGCACACTGTGTCTTCATCAGAGTTACAGAAATGAGGATCACCAGGTGATTTATAGACACACATGTGAAATTAGTGCAAATGACAACAGCTGTGTGTGAGTTCTCCACACTCACACACACAGAACACAAGTTGGCTGTTAAAAACTCTGCTGTGTCAGTTTCAACAGGCTTAATTCAAGAACCCCAAAAAGGGAAATCCACACTCTCAAAAATATATCCTGATTGGTTTATTTGAAACATGCAAAATAAATCAATCAAGATATGTTTTTTAGAGCCCAGATTTCCCTATTTTGGATTCCTTAAACTTAAACCATTCTTTCTTAGACAACACTGGGATTAGAGTCACATTAACAAAAAATTAACAGTACATTTTTTTTACCTCAGTAAACTCCAGCATGTCACCACTAACAAATTAAGTAAGTAAATGCATGTAAGCCACACTATATGGATAAATAAACAATGCTCACAGAAAAGATCTGAGGTCAAAATCAACATTGAGTTCATTTGAGGCCGATGTCTTCAACTGAGAGATCCAGAATCCCTCTCTAGTAAAAGAGTATCTATATCTCCCCCTCTCCTCGAGAAAGCAACATGTTTATTTATTCATAGAGTGAGGTTTCCATGTATTTACTGTGTAGAGTTCTGCACGCCCATACACTGCTGCTGTCATTTGCACTAATTTCACATGTGTCTCTATATACAAAGTTTTTATTTTCAGGATAAAACCCCTTGAGATGTACCATCTCGTTTTCGAGGGGGTCCTGAAAAGGCTATAAGGCTGTTCAGACTGCCAGCCCAAATCTGATTTTAGCATAGTCAAATTGATTTTTATCAAATCTGAACAGCAAAAAAACACACAGAAACTGATTTTTGAAAATCAGATTTAAGCGATCAAATCAGATTTCTACAGATGCATCTCAGTCTGACGCTCTGGACACTCAAAACGCTTTTCAAACTGTCCTTTACGTCACTCACAGCGCCACATATGATGTTGGTGTCACATCCAGAGCGTCAGAAACCAAAATGGAGAATGAAAACGACAGCTGATGTTGTCCTGCTGCGACAGAGGGATTCTGCACGGCTACTAGACCGTCCTGTGGCGCGAAGGCAAAGCTGACACATCTCCATTCTGCTTTTGCAGCTTTTTGTTTTGGTTCTGTATTTGCAAAGTGTGCTATCAGTTACCACACGTACACACGCCGCCGTTACCACAGCAACCGATGCAGAGAGCCTAACGGTGTCTGAACACACCTGTACCGGTACCTGCTCACTTGCAAATAACAGTAGCTGTGTTTACATGGAGCCTTTTAATCAGAATAGCAGCCCAATCAGAATAAAAATGCCTCATACAAGCGCCTCAATCAGAATAAACTGCCCGATCTGAATGAAATTTCATTCCGTTTGAGAGGGCTGGTTTAACCCTTTCATAATCCAGTCGATGAATACAATTTTGTCGTGTAAACGCTCATTCCGATCACTTTCTTTATCTCGCCTCTTTCTGCACACGCTCGCGTATTTAACGTAAGTAAAATCAATTACGTTTCCCTTTTTTTCCGGGAGGATTCAAATGGATGAGCTTGTTTGTTGTCCTGTTTTTATATCAAGTCCTGACTCCGCCTCTCCGGGCCAGTTTCGGTTTACAGCGGTAAAAATTAAAAATGGACCCAATCATTGCGGGGGCAAAACAAAAAGTATTTTTCTAACACTTATGGAGTCGTATGTTTTGATAAAACTGTTGCTTCATCAGAAAGAACAGCAGTAAAGAAATAACCGATGCAGGTCCATCTTTTAAAAACGTAAGCCCGTGTTAGAGTGCTGATTCGGTGTTTTGCGCATGTCAGAAACTTTTATTCTGATTACTGTGGAGCATGTAAACGCACATCTTAATGCGATCGTTATATTTAGCGCTCATGTAAACACTTGTGTGGCAATCTTCCTTAGGAATGATTTCATTCAGAATGAAAACAAAATGTCTCATGTAACCGCAGCTAGTGTGGACAGTCAGTCCTAAAGATCAGATTGGAGAAACAAATCAGATTTGCCTGCAGTCTGAACAAAGCATAAATCACCTGGTAATCCTCATTTTTGTAACCCTGATGAAGGTGTGGTGCGGTCAAACGTTGGTCATCATGTCACAACTTCATTAAAGATATGGGAGCATAACAGAGCAGGCAGCTTCTCCATTTTTTTTTATCTGACGTCTTCTTCAGAAAGTCTGCTCCTCTCCTAAAGTTCCAGCTCCTGAATTTTACATGAGTAGCTGCTGACAGACAGGAGAGTGCTTCACATTCGCTTTCCTCCGCCCAGTTTTTTCCCAGTTGGTCCGAACTTCCACTTCTGCAACTCGGCTGCCACCGCCCCCCCACTCTCCCTCTCCCTCTCTCTCCACCGCCTCTGATGACCACTCAGGGTCTCTCTCTCTCCCCCTCTCTCCATCACTCCATCTCTCAGCCTCTCTCCACTTCCTCTAATGACATACTCAGGCTTTCTCCCCCTCTCCGTCTCCCTCTCTCTCTCCACTTCTTCTGATGATCCCACTCAGGATCTCTCCGTCTGAAGTGCGATAATTGATCATCACAATCACGCAGCCCCGTCTCTCTTTTCCCATGTTTCGTTTTTTCCTCGGAGCTGTCAGGGTCTTTCTGTCCAGGTCACCACCCACTGAGGCAACAAGTGGGCCATTTCTGTCACACACCACTCGGTACAAAAACACTGGGTTTACAAAAGAGAGTACACAACCCACTGTGGGGCTGAAGAAAGGAGAGGATGGGGAGAGAGGGTGGATGAGTGAGGGTGAAAAGAGGAGGAGAGAGGAATAGACTGGAATTTGATAGAAACGAGATTACACAGCATTGCAAACTGACATTTTATGCAGGAATTTAAATGTTTGCACTCCCCTGACCACCAAGCAAGGTTTGTTTGTAGCACGGAAAAACAAAAATGTGGAGTTTGGCAAGAGCATCATGACGCTCCACAATCCTCCAGGATAAAATAAATGATAATGAGCAGGAACTCAGGTAGAGGATGGTAAATGTAAGCACTTTGTTAACAGTAAGAGGAGCTAGCAGTGTTTGGGATGGGAGGTGATGGAGGAGGAGAGGAGTGAGGGTAAAACAGAAGAGAGGAGAGAAGAACAGAATAGACTAGAATTTAAGAGACAAGAGATTATACATTTCAAACTAACTACATAGGAAATTTTACATCGAAATTTCAACGCTTCCACTTCTCTCTGACCTACAAGGAAGATTCGTTTGTAACCCACAGATCCAGAAAAGTGCACAGTTTGGCGAGAGCATCATGACTTTTCACTATTTTTCCAGGGCAAAATAAATTACAAAGAGAGGTAAAGGTGCTAAATATAATCACCTTGTTTACAGTAAAAGAGAGTGAAGTTGTTAAGGATGGAGCAAAATGGAAGAGAAAAGGAGTTAGGGTAAAAAAAAAAAAAAGAAAAGAGGAGAATTGAATAGAAAAGCAACAGTAAGTTTCTTAGAAAAGTCATAACTTTCCACCGTTTTCCAGGATGAAATACATTAAAATAAGCAGCAACTCAGGTAGAAGATCCAAA
Source organism: Centroberyx affinis (assembly GCF_046629955.1). Lineage (NCBI taxonomy): Eukaryota > Metazoa > Chordata > Actinopteri > Beryciformes > Berycidae > Centroberyx > Centroberyx affinis. The sequence goes on from NW_027279900.1 coordinate 161,466, forward strand.
AAGTAATCACCTCATCTGTTCTAAGAGGGACTAAAGTTGATTTGGGTTTGAAAATCATCATTGGAAACAAGTTGAAGTTCAGAACTGGTCAGTGCAAAAGCAACACTGCTGACATCGAGTCTACAAAAGGGATCAGAGATTTGGACTCTCACGGGATTAAAAGTTGCTGGCTAGTTCTCCTCCTCTCCTGCTCCACCAGGCCTGAAGACACGTCAGACAGCATTATGGAAACCCAATCTGCACCAGGCAAACACAACGAGACGGAGAGAGAGAGAGAGAGAACTGAAGTGCTGGAGGAATGAGACGGCATGGATCTGTGTGTTTCCAGAGCGATACGCCATCATGAACATTTCATATCTCATGGCCAGAGGAGAAGAGGTGAGAGGGGGAGTGGGAGGGGAGGGGTTAATGAGGCTCACAGAGAACTGATGTGAACCGGGAAAGTCAAGCAGTTCTGCAACTTTTCGCTCAACTTGGGTCGGCGGTAGCTTAGCGGTTAGAGGAGCAGGCTTGGGACCGAAAGCTGAGTGGTTCAAAGCTCCAGACCAGCTGGGAAAAAATGGGAAAAGAGACTTAGAAACACAATCCCTCTCCTTTAAACACCTGTAGAGATTTGCTTGAGCACTGAAACTCATAAATGTCCATTTTGCTACTCTCTATCACCGATTGCTCCGCCGCACAGGAAGTGATACGTTTTACATTTCCGGTTTGTTTGGAATAAACAGAAGAAGAAGAACTGGGTAGTTAGTGTGAGCAGCGATAGCCACCATGGCTGAACAGACAGAGAAAAGAGAAACTCAAACTGCAGCAACAGAAAATCCAAGGAAAAAGACGACACAGTTCTGGCCAAAAAAAAAAAAGTAAATAGCAAAACAAGCAAGGATCCTGCAGATTACGTATGAATGTGAAGCAGGACGGTGCTGAGAAACAGCATGGAGCTCAACCAACTTTCCCTGGATAAATAAGGGTTAAAAAAGAATTTGCTGACAAAATGAATATGGCATGTGTGTTGTACGTACACTACCAGTCAAAAGTTTGTACACACCACATTTTTCTTTATTTTTTACTATTTTCCACATTTTAGAATAATAGTAAAGACATCAAGGGCCAGTTGCATAAAGCTAGTTTAAGACTAGTCTAAGCCTTAGACTGGTCTTAGATTCTCAGGTTGGACTAATCTAATTAAGACTGTCTGTTACTTAAATATTACAACTGACTTATTTTGAGGTAGGAATGTGAGCCACCTTCCCCCCGGCTAATCTTGAGTTAAGAACTTTGTTGTTATGGCAACGAGTCGGCCTGTCAGAGTGGAACGTTTAAATACTGAAGCTGTTTCATACAAGATGCCAAATCTTTGGTTTTTGGGAAGAGTCTGAAGAAGAGAGCGAGTCTTTAGAGACAGAAACAAACCATTAGAGATCTACAACAACCAAGAAGTAGTAGGAACAGTTAAATATACTAAATGTCTATAGCAAGTTTGACTTAAAGTCACATTTAAGTCTAAGACCAGGTCTATCTTTATGCAACTGGCCCCAAAACTATGAAATAACACAAATGGAATTAAGCAGCGACCAAAAAAGTGTTAAATCAAAACTATCTTATATTTTAGATTCTGTAAAGTAGCCGCCCTTTGCCTTGATGGAAAGGTAAAGGCTTTGGAAAGAAATTCATACATAGGCATCAACTTCGTCTTTGTCATCAAAATTTGTCTAACAAACAAATTTTAAGCATTTAAGCATAAGCCTTTAGATCAAAATGAAAAACATAGAACATTCAATCAGGTGTGTCCAGACTGTTGACTGGTAGTGTAAAGCAACGATAAGTTGTAGTTTGGAGCGGCTGGGAGAAGCCCACCTGAAATCCGGTGGATATAACACATTGCTGAGAGGACAAGTCCTTTGAGCCTAACTGCTGCTGCTGCTTATTATAACTCTGTCTCCTTTGCTGATCAGCATATAAAACACAGCAGCCTCGCTCCATCTTCTCTCTCAACTTGGTGGCTCTTGTCTCGCCTGGATCTAACAGCAGCTAACTCCCCCGCTGAGCCGTGTGGGATTAGACGCTTTGCAAAGCGAAGCCGCTCGCTGCAAACAAAACTTCCTTCCCCCTTTTTCCCGCCGCAGCGATACCATCTGCAATTTCAAGCTTAGTTTCAGAGAGAGAGAGAGAGAGAGAGAGAGAGAGAGATGGGTGGAGGCAGGGTGTGTGTCATAACCTGGCAGGACCTCTCCGGGGTTCAGACCAGGGCAAAGGTACGGGGGATCGGGACGGGAGGCTTTGATTCTGGCCTGTTATGGTGTTTTCCCTCCTTGATAAGAGGGTTTAAGCCCGGGGCGGGCCGCGGCTCAGTCTGGCGGAGCGGGTCTATCTCTCCGCTGTCTTGGTGAGAAAACAGTCGATTTGGAAATGGAGCTTTTGCTGATAACGGGAATGGTACACAGCCAACGGGACGGGAGCAAAGGGAGAAGATGTTTTTTTTTATATTTGAGCTCTGTTCTGTTCTGTGGTGTGGACTCTCCACTTCTTCTCTTTTCTCTGCAATTCTTCTCTTCTTTCCTCTCATCTTCGATCCTCTTTTTCTCTCATCTCCTTTTAACTTCTTCTCCCTTCTCTTTCCCTCTTTACTTCTTCTCTTCCTTCCTTCTCTTCCGCACTTTAACCCTCACTCAACCCTACACTATACCTCGGTTAGTGGTTCTGTAGAGATGACTCAAGACAGATGACTCATGATGACTCAAAAAGGCCTCTGATTTGTTAAAATAAAAAATAAAAAACTGTCAAATCAGATTATTTTATTCCATTTTGTGTTGCTTCTTAAAAAGCTGTAATACTGCTGGCTTGGAACATTTCAGCACCATAACCATACGTTCACATAAGAAGTCATAAAAAGCATAAAAAGTCTGAAATTTTGCCTCATTTTAGTCCTGTGAGTTTGATCATTTGTCTTGAAATAAGCAGTGAAAGTTTAGCAGGAAAACCAATAGAAAGCAGCAGAGTGACTGACCAGCCATTATGACTAGTGGTTTTGGTCGATATCTTCCTAAAGTCCCATTATGATTGGTGGATTTGATTGACATCTTCCTCGATGAGAGTATCAGTGTAGATTAGTTGAAACTGCTTCAGCTTTAGGTTTTTCATTCTGTACATGCTTTGATTTTAATCCCTTTGCACCCGGCTTGGCAGCGGCAGCACTAATGTTTTCTTTGGGGAATCCAGCTTATAATAAACTTTTTGAGCAGATGTCATTGGTCAGTGTTATCGGTCACAAACACCCAAGGGACATTTTCCCACTTTAAATACTAAGTGGGATGGGGGGAATTTGCAGGCGCCTGAACAGAGACCTGCTTCAAGCTCACTGGCTTTCACTTTACTGCAGCAAGCTAATTTCTCACACAAGCTGAAATCTTTCTAATCAAGTGAACGTCTCTTTGTCTCAATTTATGCTGTTTGCCTCTTTCCATTGGTTTGTGCCTTTGCTTTTTCTTTGTTTCTTTGCAGCAGGTCTGGTACAAGCCTAAAGAACCATTTTCTTATCCTGGTTCCAGACTCCTGAATCTCGTCCTCAACGGCTTGTTCTCGCTCGGAGAAACAGTTGAGCCAATCAGAGCCTTTGTGGGCGGGACTAAAGTTTGAACCATTCGTGAAACAGTTTTTCATTGCCGTTTTGGCATAATAATATTTGTTGAAATCACTCCCTTAACCAGCATATTGTCTTTGCATACTATTTATGTCAAAAACGACAAAAATAGTAAATAGGCCCGGTATCAGTGTCACTGATACTGAGCGGCCGGATACGTCAGTCACTAGCAAGCGGCCAAAACCACGAGAGAATTTTTGAAGCCAATAAGGAAGTGGCTGAAAGCTGCAGTTCCTCTAACGTCCACTAGGGTCGGCTCCAAAAAGACTCTAAATCCCACCCAGCTCCATTCATGTCTATGGGACCAACAGCTCAACTTCTCACTCAAAATATAAAGTCGAGATTAAGGTCTCAGCAGCTAATTTCACTTCTTCTAATATGTGTCCGTATGGTGATTTTCAAAATAATTGCGTCATTAACGGGATATGGGGTTAACGGGGTAGTTTTCCGAGTGATTGACAGGTCGCCTGTCCAGTGACAGTGTGTGTGTTTAAGTGAAACACAGAAACAATGATAGCCAGTAGACAGTGGAGGCACAGCAACACACACGCACACACACACGCACACACACGCACACACACACACACGCACACACAATAATACGTGGGAGAGGATGGAATTATTTTCTGTTACTTAATTCTTTTTTATTTAATAATTTAATTGATGATTAATCTCTTGTTACATGCTTTGGCAATATTGTTTGTTTGTGAACTGTCATGCCAATGAAGCACCTTGAATTGAATTGAATTGATTGATCAGGTTGGCGATCATGGACCAATAGCAGCGCGGCGCTGCAGGAAACCCCGGGCTTCACTCCGGCTCCAAAAAATGTCAACATGGCGGCGCTCGTGAACCCCAACTTTTGGCTTCAAATCGGCCCTTCAGAAACCTCTGGGTGACATCACACTCCACCTCTTTGTTTTACATTCTGTGGTGTAGGAGCTACGTAAAAACTCTCCACTTCTTCTTTCCTCTCATCTTCGATCCTCTTTTCTCTTATCTCCTTTTAACTTCTTCTCCCTTCTCTTTCCCTCTTTACTTCTTCTCTTCTTTCCTTCTCTTCCGCACTCTAACCCTTACTCAACCCTTTTTTTTTACAGTCTATGGTCACTAATGATTGGTTCGGGGAAAATCAACCCCCCCCCAACGCAAATCTCAGGCTGAATAATGGAGCGGGAACCAAATGGCCATTCGGTCTGAATATCAGGCTACCATTTCCCGGTTCCTATACAGAACCCTTTGTGTTCAGAGAGCATGGAGAGCCGGCTGCAGGCGGACTGAGCTGACCTGCAGCAGCGGTGAGGCGGTTTGTCTCAAAACATTAAAACAAGCTTCAGTCCGGCCAGAAGCACCGAGGCATGAGGAGAGGCGGTCAGGCCCATGGGGAAACACACACACACACACACACACACACACACAGTCATGCAGTTAAAGCATCCACACAACACACACACTCAGGTGAAAGGCCGGCTGTCTTGTAAGCTGTGTGTGTGTAGTACAGCAAGCAAGATTCTTCTTTAACAAAATGCTGCACTAAACACACACACACACACACACACACACACATGTACAGATGAAAGGCTGTGTGTGTGTGTGTTGAGAATGAGATCAGTGTGATGCTGCCTCTCAGTAGATCAGAGGTTTGATTGTTTCTGGATGACTGACGCCTGAAACGCACCATTCCTCATCTAATTGCTTACATGACTGGAATGAGGAGGAGACGTGTGTGTGTATGTGTGTGTGTGTGTGTGTGTGTGTGTGTGTGTGTGTGTATGTGTGTGTGTGTGTGTATGTGTCTGTTTTCTGCCATATCTGCGTGGATGTTTATGCATATGAATAACTCCACTCTGCTTTCATATGCATGAGTCCGGGCTTCTTAATGAGAGTTTTTTTAGATAAGAAGTGTGAGTGCTGTAAATTTAAATTTTCAGCCTTCCCTCCTTCACATATAAATCATGTGGGATAAAAATCAGAGCCATAAACTTCCACCTGGCTGTGTTCTTTTGACACTTGACCCTGATTTTTACTGCATTTCTTTCACATGAACAACATACAGCCTCATCAAACGTCTTTGTTGGCACTTACATATTCCCTACTCAGTGTGTAGGTGCAGTTTTACTTACATTTACTACATTTTTCACCTTCATTTGTTCAGGGAAGTTTGACTTTGAAGTTTGACATGTATGATCTTTTTCTGCCCCTCCCAGCTTCACATTCACACAGTTACACACAGTTACACCTGCTAGTATAATATATGTGTTCTGATTTTAGTTTTCAAATTTGTTTATGTGAAAGATAAAAAAGAGATTGAACTTTGGGGCGGATAATTTTTGACTATTTCTGCTTAGCTCTATTAAAAAAAATCATTTAAATAAGAATTTCTGATTTATATTGTTTGTATTACACAATATCTGTTGCAAACACATACAAAATACTTATTCTGAACTATTCTGATCTATCACTGTATCTTAAAAAAAATACCTCTCTTACCAAAAATACTAAAACTGAAACTGAAACAAAATAGAAACTGAACGAAACCTACCGAAGCCACGCTGAAAACGAACTGAAACTAAAGTGAAATTGAAATAAAAATTGCAAACTATACCAAAAAAAAGATCCAAAAATGAATGAAGAATGTAGAAATCACGTACAAGCCGCTTACTTACTTCCATACACAGTAGAAATAGTCAGAATAAACAACAGAACTGAAGAAGTTGCATGTGATAAGTTATTAGTTCTCTGAGGACCTTTACTTCCAAAAAAAGGCAACATTTCAGAGCATTAGTGACATTTTTTTTTACCCAAAATGGATATGTACCTTTGCAAAACGAAACCCTTCTTATTTTCACGTCGTTGCATCTTATGTTCTTGTTACTTCTGTCTGGCTAACCGGTCAGCTCGGCTGTCCGGGCAAATGAGATTCCACCACACTGACAAAAGAGGTTTCCCTCTCTTTATCCGGTGGGAGAACATTCACATTGACACTCTATTAGCTGCTCCACCCACGGGAAGATTGCACAGAAGATTGCACACATACAGTACTGCAAGCAACGGACCAGAGGCGTCCGCACAGCGCCGCTAACAAGCATGAGGAACCGGGGCGAAGGTTCAAGTGAGGACAAGGAGCTGTTCTGGGCTGAAATGTGCATTACAGCTGCAGACATGTGATATATTTTCTGTTTCTGCTGCATTGAGAAAGAGAGCGGACGTCAAAACTAATCAGCTGCAACGTGCTGATTTGTGCCAGAAACCAACAGCATTGTGTCGGGCATTTTATTTGAGCACATCTACATCAAATCACGCAACTAGAACACCAGAAGTGATCAAAGGGGCCTGAAGAGTATTTGACACAGTGATTCTCAACCTTTTTCATATCAAGGACCCCTAATTGAGTCCACATTAGGGCCACGGACCCCCATTTGATGAGATTTTGTCTGTCAAGACCCAAATCTGAGAATATTTGTACTGCTAGATATGATTTTGTCCAGAATTCCTTGACTATCTGTATTGTAGGTAGATAGAGAACAGTGAAACTATGATCAAAACAGTCATTCTTCTACATTCTCTAATTGTGTTCACTTCTTGTAAATGAAATAATGGTGAAGTCTAACAATGCATCAATTTGCTGGGGACCCCCTGGAACCCCCAACTAACCACGTTGAGAACCACTGATTTGACATATTGGAGAAAAACTGTGTGATTTCCCCATTAAAGTGCTGCTGAACTCTGGTAGTGTCTTGGGTTGTGTCTCTTCCTCCATGATAAAACACCAAAATCAGTGATTCTGTGATCTGTTGCTCCGGTAGATAAGAGGAGACTGGAGAATTCTGTTTTCTCTTTCTCCATTCACTGTCATTGTATGGAGGAACAGTCTGAAACTCACACTTCTAGCACATAAACAAATGCAAACAAAGCAGATTCTGACAATATATAAAAAAAAGTTATTTTGCTGAATTGTTTTTAAGTGAATCACTTTCTTTATGTTTATTAAACCTTACACTTGTTCAAACTCAAAGGAAATTCAGCAGAATCACTAGTGTTTTTTTTATATATGTTGTCAGAATCTGCTTTGTTCATTTTCATTTATGTGCTGGAAATGTGATTTTCAGACCTGTTTTACCATACAGTGGCACTTTTTTCTAGGTCAGTGGTTCTCAACCTGCGGGTCGGGACCCCCCAGGGGGTCGCGAGATCATTTTGGCAGGTCATGAGATGTTTTATGGGACAGGAAAAGCGTAGTTCGACTATACAAATTTATTATCATGTCTGTTTTTCAGATTTCTCTCAATTATTTTCTTTTTCACTGTGAAATACTGAATAGTTTTCAGCTTCTCCGCCTCCACTGATATCAAATGAAACAACATGAAAAGGGAAAATCATTCTTTGGTTGAACTCTTCACCTCTCTGCATATGCAGCCTGCGATGGGGGTCGCGAATTGGCATCGCTTCATTTTAAGGGGTCACAAGCCAAAAAGGTTGAGAACCACTATTCTAGGTGATTGTGGACAAAACCTGAAAACATGCTGTGCATTTACTTTGAGTGTATCTCCACCAAAACACACAACAACTGCTGTGTGACATCAGATCAGATGAACTGGCTGTAAAAACACACAGAGAGCGCTGGGTGTCAGTTTAAAGCTTGGAACAGACAGAGAAGCCAGACTGAGTTTCAGTTCGTCAGCGTCTTGCGATCCTGTTGTACTGTACAAGAAAAAGTCAGTAACAGATGGCTGAGCATCTAGACCAAATCACCCAACTGTAACATCACACTGGATCAAGTGGCCATAAGAAAACAGATGAAACTGAATCCATATATTTGGTCCATATATTTTTTCGGATGTCAAAAGTGACATCAAAAGATGCCAACCCGGACCGCACTATACGTAATTATCTGTTAACTGTTCAGTAGCCAATCAGAGACGGTGAAGATGGAGCTCACCTTTCCTCTCTCGATTTAGAAAAAGTATATTATATGAACTAATTTCACTCGTATAGCTTGTTGTTGTGATTTGCAGCGACAGTCTGGGGCGTTTTCTTTCCTTCGTTCTCAATAAGTTCTCGATTCTTGATAAGCAATTCTCTTATCGAGAGCCATGTTTCTGTGTTTGCAGATTATGCACCTGCTTTTTTTAAAAGCCGCTACGCCTCCTTTCCACATTCTAATCGGGCCAAGAACGGAGAGTGACAGGTCCATGTATGAACTTTATGCATTTCATCCGTATTTGTCCGGCTGCCCCTTTAACATATTTTCATGTGTTTCAGCAAATATTTAATGGTCTGTCGTTCCCGGGGTTATGAAACCTGCTTTTTCTGCGTGAATGGGGACAAAGCCAGCCATCAGTTCCTCACTAAAACCTCAAAATCTGCACCAAATCACACAACTACTGTATAATGCTAGCCTGACGCAGAGCGGAGACAGAAATGCCAGGCTGAACGTCAATTTGTCACCGTCTTGTAAGGTAAAGTAATTTCTCAGGATTTGAGGGAAACGAGGTGATTTCACTGCCAACACATTTTTGTCATCTAATACATTTTTAATGGTTTTCCTTGTTCTGAGGGTTATGAAACAGTTTTCTCTGTTTGGGACAAAAGCAGCCATCAATTCTTCATTAAAACCTCAAAACATGATGTGCATTTTATTTTAGGGCATCTACACCAAATCACCAAACTACTGTATAACTTAACACTAGACCAACGAGCCATAAGGAAACAGATAGCAATATGAGAGACAGTGATGCCAGGCTGAGTTTCAGTTTGTCAGCCTCCTGCAAAAACCAGGAACCTTAAAAAAAATCCTTTCAGTATTTGAGAAACGATATGATTTCACTGTAAACACATTTTAACATGTTCCAGTAAATATTTAATGTTTCCCGTGGTCCCAGAGTTTTGAAACCGATTTTCTGTGTGTGATTTGGGACAAAGTTCCTCAGTCAAACCTCAGAACGGACAAATTCAGAGACACTGATGACTTAAATAATGGAAGATGGCCCGCGGCAGAGCTGTCCTCTGATGACATCACACGCTCTAAAGAGATGAATCCTAATGAGCTACACACACACACACACACACACACACACACTGAGACACACATACATAGGACACATGCAGACACAAGCATCAAGAAGGGACACAACTGCAGCCACACATACACACACACTCAAAGGCAGGCCCAAACATGCAAATACACACACACACACACACACACACACACACAGACAGAAGCAGCTGGTGTTTACATCCCCCCGTCGCCAGCAGAGGAGCCGTTGAACATTTCCGCCGCTCCCCGCAGCACAGCCAGGCTCAGACTGAGGATTCTCATTCATTAAGTCTCTACACAGGCGGACTGGCAGAGCTTCAAAGTTTATCAAGGCGCGGCGTTTCAAAGATCGGCCGACTAAACCCTCTCCGAAGGCTCGCCGTCTACAGAAGTGGTGCTCGAGTAAATAAAAGCAGTCGACGATGCACATTTTGCACATCTTGCATGTGCAAATGCAAATCTGTGGACTGACTGAAAAAATCTGAATGTCTGTCAATAGAAATCATAGTGAGAAATAACTCAGAGATGGTCTATTTTTAAGATGGCAAAGTCTTATTCTTTCTGCCTCTCCTCTTTTTACGTTTTACTGTATTTGTTTTTGTTTTGTATAAAATGGAAGTGTATTGTTGATCGGTAATGTATTTGTACTGTGTGCTTTAATGTTCCACACTGAGTTACACACTCAGCAATACTTCAATTACTGGGAATAATCAGCTTAAGGCAATATTTTGATTACAGTGTTTGCATGGTTTGAAGAGGTGTAATTTCTCTAATAACCCGGTTTACATGGATTTACATAGATTAATTTAATTATCTGCTGCTCGCCAATACACTCCACTACACTGTACCATGCTGTTAATAGATAAAGGCGTTTACATGGCAGTTTCAGTAGCTGGAGTATCTTAATCAGGTTAAGATTTTTGTTTTTTGACATTTTTGCCTTTGTTGGACAGTTCAAAGTCGAGAGAAACAGGAACAGGAGGGTCCCGGGCCGGATTTGAACCCAGGACATCCTTATGGTTCACGCCTTAGACCACTGAACCATCAGGCCGCCCCATGATCAATTTATTAGTGTGCATGTAAACATACAAAATAAAAACGAAAAAACAAATAGCATCTATCAAAAGAGCGCTGTGCTTCAAACACCAGCCACATCTGCATCTGTTTAAGTCAAGTTTTATTTATTTATAGCTCAATATCGCACACCATGCCTTAAAGGGTTTCACCAAACAAAAGGTAAAAGCAGTGGTCATGCAGACTGTTAAGTAAAAAGAAAAATAAACAAAAAAAAGAGTTTAGGTTCCTGCTGGACACCGAGGCTGCAGAGTCCAGTCTGTAATGATCTGGAAACACCTTCAATACAACAAAGCACCAACTGTGGAAAGCCAGATCCAACATTATGCGGATATTGAAGAACTGGTGATCCATGCATTAACTGAACCAGGATTATAATGCTGTAAACGAGTACTTTGATGAGGGCCTAGGCATCAGGAACGATGACAACCAGAAGGATCAGTCTTTGCCGGTTTATTTTGGTCAAAAATCAAAATATGGAAAATGTCAAGATAGTGTACAAAAAATGAATAATTCAATACAAAAGAAAAAGTAAGTCTAATCAGACTTTGTCAAGCTCGATATAACAATCAGACAGCTTTCGGTTTGCTCAAAACAACAAACTGTCAGTTGGGACAGAGCCTTCCGCATTGTGCCCACAACCTCTCTCTCCCATGTCTGAGCACAGACTGGTTAAATACAGGCCTCAATCAAGCCTCCACTCCCAGGACCATACCACTTTCCTAGTCCAGGGTGGTATGAAGTTTCACCTCAAACACAGGTAAACTTTTACACAAAAATCAAAATATCACACGTTGCCCATACAACTGACACCACTATATGTAGGTTTCTAGTCATCATTATATTTCTTTAACAATAACAACAAAGAATAAGCACACTCAAAAATAGAAACCGCCCCACATAGTGGTAGCGCCTAATGACATCAGTCACACATAAATACTGTGCCGACACCCGGCAGCACTCTTTGAGGTGTGGGACAACCAAGGTATGTATGGTCTGTGTAATTATTCTGTGGTGTGTTTAATACATGTTCAATGCTGGACCAGTATTCTATGTGTCTGTGTTGTTTGTGACATTACAGTGGTTAATTCAATTTCGCAGTATCATGGTGGTGAAATGTTACCAAACAATTAGTGTAAACCTAGCTAGCATAGGGTACCCCGAATGTTTGATGGTGTCAAGACTGCTCAGATGGAAATGATTAACCGAAAACATGTATAATCTGGCTAAGGAAACGTGCACATGACTTGGGAAATATGTATACACAGCAAATGTTCAGACATGAATATGCTTACAGAAGCATACACATAACTATGTGTCTAAGGATCTGAACAAGAGAAAAAGAAAAAACCCTGTGTGATGACTGCGAACAGTCACATCATCACACATCCCCCCCCTTAAGATCTGTCCTTCATCTGTTGTTCCGGGACAGGAAATCAGCCACTACATTGTCTTTTCCGGCGCGGTACCTTACTGTGAATTTGTAGGGCTGTAAGGACAGATACCACCTTGCGATTCTGCCATTTGAGTCTTTCATTTTGTGTATCCACTGGAGGGCACGATGGTCAGTTTCCAAGAGAAATTCTTGCCCAAGGAGATAATACCTGAGTGTATCTAAAGCCCATTTGATGGCAAGACTCTCTTTTTCAATGGTAGAATATCGTGTCTCTCTCGGAAAGAGCTTACGACTGATGTATTGTACTGGCCTCCTATCGCCCTCCTCACCTTGCAACAACACTGCCCCCAGACCAACTTCAGAGGCATCGGTCTGTACAGTGAAAGGTAGCGAGAAGTCCGGACTCTGGAGAACTGGATCCTGGCACAAACACTGTTTGAGGTCTTGGAAGGCTGCTTCACATCCCGGTGTCCATTTGACCTTCTGTGGGCAAGATTTTCGGGTTAGAAAAGTGAGAGGTTCTGCCCTGTCTGAGAAGTTGGGAATGAAGCGACGGTACCAACCTACAAGCCCCAAGAACGACTTGACCTGTTTCTTGGTAGTAGGTGGTGGACAGGACCTCACTGCTTCCACTTTGTTCACCTGAGGACGAATCTGGCCTCGCCCCAGCACATACCCCAGATATTGGACCTCAGACCGGGCTAGTTGGCACTTCTTGGCATTTGCCACCAGTCCAGCTTGGCGGATGCGCTGGAAGACATCAGTGAGATGTTGGAGATGTTCTTCCCAGGTAGAGCTATAGACAACCACATCATCAATGTAAGCTGCTGCGTAGGCTCCAGCCCCTCTCAAGACGGTGTCCATGAGACGCTGGAAGGTTGCAGCAGCGCCATGCAATCCAAAAGGCATCACGGTGAATCGATACAGTCCAGAAGGTACTCTGAATGCGGTGATGTCTTTTGCTTTCTCTGTCAAGGGAACCTGCCAATAACCTTTGCAGAGGTCAAGGGTTGTTATATAATGGGCATTTCCCAGCCGTTCGATAAGTTCATCAACCCGTGGCATTGGGTAGGGGTCAAAGGCAGAGATATTGTTGACTTTGATGAAGTTGATGCAAAACCTCAGCTCGGGTCCTTCTTTCTTGGGTACTAGGACTACTGGGCTGCACCACTGACTTGAGCAAGGCTCTATGATGCCCATATCTAGCATGGTCTCCACCTCATTCTTGAGGGCAGGAACCAATTTGGCCGGTACCCTGTAGCTGGTCTGGCGGATCGGCTCTGGTGAAAGCAAATGGATATCATGGGTGATGAGATGGGTACGGCCAGGCTTGTCACTGAACAGTCCATCAGGTATACAAGCTTTCAGTTCTTCCCGCTTTGTGTGACTTAGATGGCTCAGGTCTGGAATGGAGGAAAGTTGGTGGGGTACAGGGAAATATTGCTCCTCCAACTCTTCCTCATCTGGAACGACCCTGGCCCATAGCTGCCGAGATACCGAGTTTCTCTCTTTCCACGCCCTCAGGAGATTGACATGAAATGTCTGATGTTTCTTCCGGCGTGTTGGCAAGTGGAGTTCATATGTAACTGGTCCCATTTTGCGGGTGATCTCAAAGGGACCTTGCCATTTGGCTAGTAAACTGCTGTCCGATGTAGGCAACAACAAGAGCACCTTTTGCCCTGGCTGGAAAGAGCGGCATTTACTGGCCTTGTCATACCCCTTCTTTTGCCTCAGCTGGGCTTGGTCGACATTGGCGTGCGCCAGCTGAGACAACTGCTCCAGTTTGTCTCTCATCTTGAGAACATAGGAGATGACTCCTACTTGCTTGCAGGGTTGTTCTCCCTCCCAGGCCTCCTTCAGGACATCCATTGGTCCTCTGACATGGCGTCCATACAAGAGGTCAAACGGGGAGAAACCAGTTGAGGCATGGGGCACTTCTCTGTAGGCATACAGTAGGAAGGGAAGCCACTGGTCCCAGTCCGACCCGGAATCGGACACAAACCTCCGGAGCATTGACTTCATGGTCTTGTTGAAGCGTTCAACCATGCCGTCGGTCTGAGGATGGTAAGGAGTGGTTCTTATCCCCCTAATGCCTAACAGACTGTAAACATCCCTCACAAGCTTAGAAGTGAAATTGGTTCCCTGATCAGTAACTATCTCTCTGGGAATTCCTACCCGGGAGAATAGCTGGATCAGACAATTGACAATCTGGCGTGCCTTGACTTTTCTGAGGGGGAATGCCTCTGGAAACTTGGTAGCATAATCGCAAACAATCAAAATGAAACGATTGCCTGCGGCACTTCGTTCCAGAGGACCAACAATGTCCATAGCAATACGGGAGAAAGGGGTTTCTATGACTGGCATGGGGATTAAAGGAGCCCTATCACCTTTCCTCCCTGGGGTAGTCAGTTGACATTCTGCACAGCTCTTGCAATATTGACCCACGTCTTGATACATCTGAGGCCAAAAAAAACGTCTAGCTATGCGTGCGTAGGTTTTAGTTTGACCCATGTGTCCTGACCAGGGTATAGAATGACCTAGATGTAGTATTTTGGGCCTCAAGCTCTTAGGAACTACCAACTGGTCACCGGCACTGCTACGTCTGTAGAGTCTCTGACCTTTTACGACAAACATCTCTTTGTCCAACACTGAGACTTTAGCTGTCTCAGCTACACTCCTCTCAAACAGTGGTTTGAGTGTGACATCTTGGCTCTGTAGCACACCAATATCACTTGGCAGGGAATCAAAATCAGGCTCTAGCCCCTCTGGCAACATTGGCTCCGTCTCAACCGGCTTGGTCCCCCATACTTTCTCTCTACGTTTCTGTCTACGAGACTTCTTTACCCCGTCCTGTCTGGCACCCTCTCCTGCAAATGGTAGCTCCTCCCACCCAGGGTCTAATTCTGCCTGTTGCGAGTGGGACCTAGTCACTACCATTGCTTCTCTGGAGTTCTCAACTGTTCTGTCCTCAGGAATACTATCGGGCACCCTGAACTGGCTTAACAGATCATAGAGAATAGGAAGGTCTTTACCCAACACCACAGGGTAAGGTAGCTGCTGTAAGACGCCTACGGTCAGCAAGTATTCCTGTCCCTCAATGTTAATGGGAATCTCAGCTGTGGGGTAATCCTTTCCATCACCATGGACACAAGTTACCAAAACACGCTCCCAACAAGGCACTGCCTCCCCTGGTAAACAATCCTGCCTCACCAGTGTCTGATCACTGCCTGAATCTAACAGTGCTTTCCAGTGTCTGCCGGCCATCCGTACCTTAATAACACTGTCGTTAGCCTGGGTGCGTGGTAAGGGGCATGTGGAAGGTCTGGGAACATAGCACAAACGGGTCTTACAAAACCGAGTAACAGGACAATCTGCTTTGAGGTGCCCTGGCTGACCACAGTTATGACACACGAGTGGGGCTTTCTTAACCAAGTTCTTATCTGTAGCCTGACTGTCCGAGCTGGTAGCCTGTGACTTGTTAAATCCCCTAGAACCACTTCCATACCCACCCCCAGACTTACCAAGAGAGGAGATGGGAGGGTTGTTTGCTCGTCCCAGGTGGTAGCTCTTGGAGGTCCTCCGGGCTGCGATGAAGGTCTCTGCCAGCTCGGCTGCCTCACGGGATGTAGTGGGGTTGCGCTCCCGAATCCAGGTCCGCAGGTCTGGGTTGACAACACGCAGAAACTGCTCCATGATGATTACATCCCCGATTTCTTCCTTTGTCTTCTGCCTGGGGTTCATCCACTTTTCATAGAGGTCTTTCAGCCGGGCCTGGAGCTCCTTAGGGGTCTCTCCCTCCTCCACCACACTGGATCGGAATCGGCTGCGATAAGTCTCTGGATTTATTTCAAACTTTGTCAGAATGGCGGCCTTGACGATGTCATACTGCATAGAGTCCTCAATGTCCATAGCCACATAGGCCTTCCTTGCCTTGCCAGTGAGGAGAGGGACCAAGTGCAAAGCCCAATCCTCCTGTGGCCACTGACAGGCTAAGGCTATTCGTTCAAATGTGGTCAAATAGTGCTCAATGTCCTCATCCTCTCTGTAAGCTTGCATCTTAGGTCCCTTCCAACCCACCTGGGCTCTGCTCGCCACCGGTGCCTGGACCGAGAACCCGTACGGAGACACCTGTGGACCTGGATCATGAGGAGACCTCGCCATCCTCACTGGTCGCCGGTACTCCCCGTCATCAGCAGGTGGCGCTGCTCCCGCTCCAGCCTCACCATCATCCCCTGGCGGAGGCCGCTCCAAACGGTCAAGCTGGATCTCCTGCTGCAATTGACCGAACTGGTGCTGAAGGGCCTTGAGACGCAGTTCCTGGCGTTGCATTTCCTGCTCCCGCTGCTCATCTCGCCGTTGTTGGCTCAACAGGAACTTTTGGAATGTGTGGCTCAGGCTCTCAACCGTCTCGGGTGCCCCCCTCACACTGCCGGCTGCTCCTTCCTCATCCTCGTCCCCCTGCAGTAGATCTGGTTCCTCCCCCTCCGTCTCTGGTTGGTTCGTGCTGGGTGCCTCACCCGGCTCTAACAAGAACCTTGTTTCAGGACGGGTGGGTGCCTTCGTGGACTTGCTTCTAGTCGACATCGGGGTCCCTGTAGCCCTTCCAGCCACTCATCCCACTTCTGACACCAAATGTAAACGAGTACTTTGATGAGGGCCTAGGCATCAGGAACGATGACAACCAGAAGGATCAGTCTTTGCCGGTTTATTTTGGTCAAAAATCAAAATATGGAAAATGTCAAGATAGTGTACAAAAAATGAATAATTCAATACAAAAGAAAAAGTAAGTCTAATCAGACTTTGTCAAGCTCGATATAACAATCAGACAGCTTTCGGTTTGCTCAAAACAACAAACTGTCAGTTGGGACAGAGCCTTCCGCATTGTGCCCACAACCTCTCTCTCCCATGTCTGAGCACAGACTGGTTAAATACAGGCCTCAATCAAGCCTCCACTCCCAGGACCATACCACTTTCCTAGTCCAGGGTGGTATGAAGTTTCACCTCAAACACAGGTAAACTTTTACACAAAAATCAAAATATCACACGTTGCCCATACAACTGACACCACTATATGTAGGTTTCTAGTCATCATTATATTTCTTTAACAATAACAACAAAGAATAAGCACACTCAAAAATAGAAACCGCCCCACATAGTGGTAGCGCCTAATGACATCAGTCACACATAAATACTGTGCCGACACCCGGCAGCACTCTTTGAGGTGTGGGACAACCAAGGTATGTATGGTCTGTGTAATTATTCTGTGGTGTGTTTAATACATGTTCAATGCTGGACCAGTATTCTATGTGTCTGTGTTGTTTGTGACATTACAGTGGTTAATTCAATTTCGCAGTATCATGGTGGTGAAATGTTACCAAACAATTAGTGTAAACCTAGCTAGCATAGGGTACCCCGAATGTTTGATGGTGTCAAGACTGCTCAGATGGAAATGATTAACCGAAAACATGTATAATCTGGCTAAGGAAACGTGCACATGACTTGGGAAATATGTATACACAGCAAATGTTCAGACATGAATATGCTTACAGAAGCATACACATAACTATGTGTCTAAGGATCTGAACAAGAGAAAAAGAAAAAACCCTGTGTGATGACTGCGAACAGTCACATCATCACACTGTTCCTCTGTGTATCTCTCTTTCTCTGTCTGCTAACCCGCTTCATCTGCCGGGCTTGGTACATGGCAGCAGACACCCACTGTTACACTGACTAAAGCCATGGGCATCTGTCTAACCTACATGGGCATGTGCTGTCACTGTGCAGAATGTTCTCCCTCCAGGTTCTGGCGTCTGTTTGAGTGGAAACTCCCAGCAGCCGACTGGAGTCCATAATCTGATCCTGACTGTTTTGAGTTCCAGTCCCAGCGTGCAGCCTGCCCGGGTCTTCACTGCTCCTTCCAACTTCTGTTGTGTGAAGTCATGTTCACACCGGGTGATTTTGCTTCCCAGCTTTAGACCGTCCCAGACAAAAATGTAAATTGCTGGCGAATTCTTTGGCCTTGAACAATGCTTGGCAGTCTTGACACGGGGGCATGGAAACCAGATTTGGTGCCAAGTGCCCCAAAAATTTCACATTTCTCAAAATTTCTCAAAATTTTACAATTGGATGCTGCTTAATCAAACTAATTAGCCGTCACAAGTTAATTTTATTAGAAATCAATGTAAATGATCAGACTTCTTGACTGTGGAGTGATTTAATTAGATGTGAAACAGCGGTCTGAATGTGTTCATCGGCCAATCAGAATCAAGTATTTAACAAAGCCGTGTATTACTTTCACTAGAATTTAACTGGCTAGAAATGATCCCAATTAGATAATGTATAAGTATGACTAATTATAGTTTTAATTTTTACCACTCTTATCTCCCCATGTACAGTGTAGACAGAATTCAATAGTAGCATTAAACACTAAATCTACAACTAATATTTATCATAAAGTGTTCCTTCAAGATCTTATCAAATGCCGGTCTGTAGCTGAGTGTCTATTTGAGGATGCAGTGGTCAGTTACTCAAATTTAAAAGTTTCCTGAGTGGCAGCTATTCTTCCTCCTTGACTTCCACATAAAAACACAGTGCAATCACAACTCAAAAGCAACAAACATGTATTTGACACATTTCATCCTTTCATCCATCCACCCAGCCACCATTTTGAAAACTCATTCATCCATTGTTTCCAGTGTGCAGTGATGAGCTATCAGTCCCTCCAGGAAATTTTGCAATCACAATAATTAACACAGATTCAAGAAATCTCCGCAATATTTGCGAGAGCTTGCAGTTTTGCAAAATTGCCGCAACTTTTCCACATGAAATGGCCAAATCAACAAACCGCTTGTGATTTGGAAAAATTGTCACATTTTGTGTCATGGTAACTTACATCATCGCAGCGCGCATTCAGGTGGAAGATGAACAAACCTCACCTGCCAACAAAAAATACTGCCATAGACCATGCAAAGCAAAACAAAAGCTGCAAGAACCGAGATGAGTGCAAAATTCAAGCTCTTGGAAGGGTAAATAGCTTAAACGTAGAGTGGGAGAGAATAGGGGGAGGCTGTGTGTCTGTGTGTGTGTGTGTCTGTGTGAGAGAGAGAGAGAGAGAGAGAGAGAGAGAGAGAGAGAGAGAGAGAGAGAGAGAGAGAAAAAAAAATCATCTTTTTTTCCTTTGCTTGCAATTTTTCCCAATTCCCGCAATTTTACCGCAAAAAGAGAACATAAAACCTCACAAAATGTATCACAATTTTTGAGAAGAGCTGTAGCAAAATCAAGCATTTTTGGCCTCAATAATCACAAAAAAAACTCAGGGAAATCCTGGTGGGACTGAGCTATGAATGTATGTAAAACAAAACTAGACACTTAGCAGAGCACAAACCTCTGCCAACAAACAAATCTACAATTTGCAAATAGTCCCCGATGTCGGATTTTCCCACCAGCACCATAAATACAGCATCACAGTTATGGCTAAGAAACATTAAGCATCTAATTGTGAAAATCCCAGATGTGGATCACCATGAAAATCTAATCAGCTGATCCTAAGCAAAAGGGCGATCTGTCCACCAAACTTCAGCTGAACCTGTTTATAACTTTTTGAGATATTTTGCTAACAGACAGAGAGACAATCTGGGGTGAAAACATGACCTCCTTCCAACTTCCAAATCCCCTCACAATCCCTACCTTCACACAGCTCTTATTTTTGCCTCTCTACATATTTCACCCCCTTCAAATCTGTGTGTGGGACTCTGTGGCGGCGAGCAGCTAAAAAACTCAAAGGGGGGGAATGGAAAATTTTCTCCAAAGCGGAGCGTTTTCTACCTGGGAGGGAGGAAAACGACACTGCTGCAATGCTCCCAAGAGAGGAGGGAATGTCTTCATATTTATATGATGCTCAGACAGAGGGAAATAAACAGACGAGACGTAATCATGAATGAAACCTCATGTTGTGTGTGTGTGTGTATGTGTGTGTTGTCTTCCTGTGTATGTGTTTATGTGTCAGAGAGAGACAAGAGACAAGAAGAGAGAGTGTGTGTGTGTGTGTGTGTGACAGCGAGAGAGAGTGACAGCAAAAGAGAAAAACAGTTTATTCTGTATATCAAGGTTTAGTATTACTTTCCTCTAACCTCTGCTGTTTTTCATTCTTCCATTTCCTGGGTCTCCTACAGGAAGCCACAGGGGTCAAAATACTGTCGCCCCACCGCCAGCTTTGTTTACACTGTGATTTATTGCATCAATATTCTTCGCTGTGAAGTTCATCCGCCCTTTTGATACTTTTCTGAAGCGGTGAAAGATTTGTTTAAAGAAGTGAACACCAGAGGAAAACAGGTCTGTGTTTTGGAGTTATGAAAGTCAAAACTGACGGTCTTCTTTCACCATTATTTCACCATCAAGTTTCTATTTGACGCCAATACGACATTAGATAGAAGTATTGACAGATTCTTTAACATTCGCTGATATTTATTCAAGGCACAACTGGAAAGTTAATCAAACGAAATTTAAATGTGAAATTTCACCTAAAGATGTCGGCAATGGTGTTGGGTTAATTTTCCTATGTTGTATTACATTAGTTGCACTTTTAACATGTTTTGTTTTCATCATATTTGATATAATACAGAGTTGTATTCAATCAGAAAAAGGCTGGTTTTGCTGTTTTTGTGGCTCAGCTTTTTGTTTCTTTGTTTTGGTTTTTAAATTGGTCTTAAATTTAATCCCAGCTAGCATTAAGTCTTAAATTTGTCTTTGTGAAACCTGCAGAGACCCTGGATTAACAGACAAAATTAAAACAACCTGTACCACTTTTTTAAAGTTACTTGAGTAATTGGTTGACAAAAAGATTACACTTTTACATACCGATCCTCGATATTTTATAGTGATTTATAGTGAATGAACAGGCGATGAGTTTTATTTTCCAAATGGATATATAGCACATTGGGAATGTGCTCTGCATATATGAATACACCCACACATCAATAAAATCTACTAAAACTATTACATGTTTATGGCCACATGTGGCAGCTGTGAACCACATATGGGTTGTTTATGCTGACTTTGCGTGCACGTGTGTGTGTGTGTGTGTGTGTGTGAGAGATAGCTAGCTGGATATGGCAGCAGTATAATTGGGGGAAAACAACCTGTGCTTTTATGTGCTTATATGTGTATATATATGGATATGCATGCATTTGTACATGTATGTGTGCATGTGCGAACATATGCTGCATGTGTGTGTGTGTGTGTGTGTGTGTGTGTGTGTGTGCGCGTGCAAGCATATGCCGTGTGTGCAGATGTGAGCCAGATGCATCTATATTGTTTATGTTAATTGCTGGTCTTTCATCTTGGCAGAGTTGACACAAGTGTGTGTGTGTATGTGTGTGTGTGTGAGAGAGCGAGAGCGATAGGGAGAGAGAGAGAGAGAGAGAGAGAGAGAGGTGAGGTCGAGACAGAGCTGGACTTTCTTCTTCACTGTAAAAAATATGAAGATATAAGGAGGACATATTTTGACCTATTTAAAAATGCTGTTTCTGAATTTGATCAACTACCTGAAAATCATCAGTTAGTAGTTTGTTAGTAGTTTAGTTCTAGGTGATGGAAAGACTGCAAAAAGAGCAGCAAAATATGTGTTGAGTTGCCACAGCCTGAGGGACAGCAGCTGACTGTCCTCTGAAGACCCTGTCCATATAGTTCTACTGATGTTCAGATGGACAGACAGATAGACAGACAGACGGATAGACAGACAGACAGTTCTCTTAAGACTCTGTCCATATACAGTACTTCTATTGTTGTTCTTCTGTTCTATTGTTGTTCATCTGTTATTTCATGTTATGATGGA